>NC_050464.1:40240119-40435119 GCF_903995425.1 Onychomys torridus | reverse complement strand
GGGACTTTCTAGACACAACAGGACTGATGCACTTATGCTCTCACAGAGACCTGTCTTAAGTTCATGCCAGACAAAATCCCAGCACAGACACCCCACCATGAGACACTGTTTGTGAGGCTCCAGCTCACATACTCCCAAGGGCCAGAACCTCACCTGGGGAAGTAGGTTTACATCAAAGGGGGTGTTGGCATCGAACCTTCTGCTCCTCACCCTTACCTGCTTTCTGCCTAGGAATCAGAGAACCCAGCTTCAGGCTTGTGCTGTGAGACCTCCCCATCCTCAGAAAGGTCTAAGAGACCTTACCTCTGTCACGCGGGCTGTGGTTTCTCTTCCCAGAGACCCTGCCTCACTGTTGTCTCTCTGTCTAGATACATGACATTAAATGAACCTCCTGGCCTCAAGGACAGCTTCTGTCTCTGTCTTATCTGAGGCCTTCCAGGAGAGCGCTTCCAGGCTTTGGGTCTAGCACTGGGAAATGAATATTCTAGACGCTTTTCAGCTTGCAGATGGATTGGGGACAAATGGGAACGTGCCCCTCAACCAATCATCGGAAGCAGTCAGCTGTAACTAGGTACACACTCCAGCAGCCGGTTTGTGAGATAGCATGCCTTCACTCTGCTGATTAGGGGGGGTGGGGAACCCTGCAGATGTTCTTTTCCATGTTGTGGGCCTGGACCTAGGGTCAGGTGGGGTGGGGCAGGGACACCACGGAGGGTCCTTCATGATGGTCCCCATCCATCCTCCCTGTACTTCCTTGGCCAGGAGATGATTTTGTGTTTGATGTTGTCTTGGTACGACAATGAACACCCAGTTCTGTGCTTTCCCTAACTATTAGGTAAGATCTCTACAGTGTTGGTTTTGTGTAATCACCTCATAGGTATGACCTGCCTGCCTCATCCTCCCCAGCCCCTCCTGGAGGAGGTACCATCACTGTTCCAGGATGCAGATAAGCAAAATGAGGCAGAGAGGGCTGGAGGCTTGTCCTGGTTGGCCCGGCTCCAGAGTGGCTCTGTGTCCTCTGACTTTGCAATGTTTCCTGCAAACATTTTAAATTATTTATTTAGGTTTTTTTTTGTTTTTTTTTTTTTTTTTTTTTTTTGTTTTTTTTTCAGTGTGAGCTGTGCAAACCCAGGACCTGGCTCACATCAGGCAGCCACTCTGCTGCTGAGCGAACCCCCAGCCCTCCTTCTTGCAAACACTCAGGAGGAGTTTTGTGTTTGCTAGATTGTGAGCCCACCATGTCCTCCTTGAGAGGTGTGGAAACACATGGAAAAGGAGATGAGGGGGCTGAGATGGCCCAGTGAGTAAGGTGCTTGCTGAGCAAACGTGAGGACTGAGTTCGGATCTCCAGTACCCATGTCTTGGGGCTTGCTGGCCAATCCAGCAGAAATAGTGAGTTCCAGGTCTGATAAAAGACCCTGCCTCAAAAAGTTAGGCAGAGAAGCAATTGAAGAAGACACCCAACTCCTCCACAGGCACAGGCATTAATGTGCACAGGTACACACACACACATACACACACACACACACACACACACACACACACGCGCGCGCGTGCGCGCGCGCGCGCGCGCGGAGAGGAAGCCACAGCTAAGTTTCCCTGGCTCTTTTAGCTGCCAGTCAGAGCTAACAACCTTTGCAGGATGATTACAAACCCCTGGTCCCTCTCAGCCCCATGCAGGGAATCTTAGGGGGGGGTGTCATGGTTCCTACTGCCAATTTGACAAGATCTAAAATCACCATGGAAACAAATCTCTAGGCACATCTTGGAGGAAGTTTCTAAACTAGGTTCATTGAGGTAGAAAGATCTACCCTAACTGTGGGCAGCACATCCCTCAGGGCCCTGGGCTGGCATAAAAAGGAGAAAGCAAGCAGAACACCACTGTTCACTGCTGGTTCCAATAGGAACCAAACCAAACCACTTTTAACGGGACTGTCCCCAACAGGCTCATGTACTTGGACATCGGCCACCAGCCGGGGGCGCTGTTGGGTGAGATCATGGAATCTTGCTGCGGGAAGTACATTGTGGGTGGACTTGCTCCACTTCCTGCTGATCTGCTCTTCTTCCTGTGCAGATACCGTGGGGTTGGCCAGCTTTGGGCTCCTGCTGACATTACTCCATCCCTGCCATGGTGACCTTTAACCCTCTGGAATTGGAAGCCAAAGTAAAACTTTCTTCTGTAAGTTGCTTCTTGTCATGGTTTTTTTTTTTTTTTTTTTTTATCACAGTGGCAGAAAAGTAATTAATGTATTGAACTGTGAACCCAAGTAAGCCCTTCCTGAAGTTTCTATTGTCAGGTGTTTTGCTACAGTAACTACAGAACAGCGGGGGAGGGGGCGGTCAAGATCACCACTGGTGTTTTGCAATTCAACTGCTGTGTTTGAGGGACCTTTGAAAATAGATGTCACGATTCATACTAATCATACTGGCGAGTCTTACGTCAGCTTGACACACAAACTAGAGACGTCAGAAAGAAGGAACCTCAATTGAGAAAATGCCTCCTTAAGATCCGGCTGTGGGCAAGCCTGTGCAGCATTTTCTTAATTAGTGATTGATGTGGAAGGGCCCTGTCTGTAGTGGGTGTCCTGGGTTCTATGAGAAAGCAGACTGAACAAGCCATGAGGAACAAGCCAGTCAGCAGCACCCTCCATGGCCTCTGCATCAGCTCCTGCCTCCGGGTTCCTGCCCTGTTTGAGTTCCTGTCCTGACTTCCTTTGATAATAAACTGTGATGTGGAAATGTGAGCTGAATTAGCCCTTTCCTCCCTAAGTTTCTTTGGTCATGGTGTTTCATCACAGCAATGGCAACCCTAACTAAGACACTAATTATGTTAATAGACTTTAACATTGTATCCTTCTGGAGCTCTACACATCTACTGCACTTACCTCCCTGGGCAGATCTGACAAGTGAGCTAAAAAGTTATGCTCACAATTGTTTAGGACAGGGGCAGCTGTGTGAGCTGTGCCCACAGTCACACACCATCCAAGCACGTGGACACATGAGCATCCAAGTCCGCCAGTGTCCACGGGCTCCACCTGGGAGACCTAATGGATTGGCAGGTCTGACTCCTCCCAGAGGCACAGTGTACTCTGCCCCAGCCTGATTTAAACTTGAAATTCTCAGACGGGCTCAATGACATGGAGAAGAAAGGTGATAAAGCTTTCCTGCCCCCACAGCATGGACCCTTGGGAGCAGGAAGGTGATGGAGAGATGGAGATCTTTGTGGGTATGGTATAGATGAGATGAGGACTTAATGGCCTAAGGTGGAGACCAGATCCTCCTGGAGGGCAGAGCTGAGCCAGACCTATGCTAAGAGGGGTCACTGATGTCCTGGGTCTCCTTCCCAGGCTGTGGACATGATGGCGGCCACATTCTAGAGACTAGACTCTGTGGTCCAGGTCCTGGGTTCATGGTTCTAGGGGATGGAAGAGAAGGTGAAGTCCTTGTCTAGCAAGCATGTACTATGGAGAGACACATAGATGTCACGTCCAGGCAACTTCCAGGAAACAGTATAGGGCGTTAGTAGCCACAGATCACTACCCCATCAGACTCTTCCTCAGGCTTCAAGACCATTTTAAACATCCCTGCCTCCAGTCACCTTTCCTGATGCTCCAGCCCCAATCGCTCTGCTCCTGCCCCCACACCCAGGCCTTCTGCTCACGGAGGTTTCTGTCACAATGTCCTGCTTCTGTGTCTGAGATGTCTGCCTACAGCACTGTGACCTAGTTGAGACTCTCTCTTTCTCTCTCTCTGTCTCTGTCTCTCTTTTTAACCACTAGTGAATAGCATGTAGTTTTTAAGTGATTATTTTTTGGCGGTGGCAGCGGGGTGGGGGGGGGGAAATGGACACTTGAAATAGGCCTGTTGTAGTTGTCTAGGAAACACATAGGCATCATCGCCACCTTCTGCAGTACCCCTCTGCTGATAGCTCTTCTTCACCCAGTGACCTCCCACAGGGAAGGAACACGGGCCTGGGCTGCCAGGAACTCACCAGCGTCTTTGCTGCCAAGCCAGCGACCAAGATGCCCTCCCAAAGATCATGTCAGCTAAGCAAGCCACAAATTAAAAAGGAAAAAGAAAACCCCCGCTGGTTCCAACCCACTCTATTTTTTTCCCCACAGCTGCTCAGAAGGAATACACGGCATCTGTGAGATGGAACACTTCTTTGGCTCGAGTCCCTGTGTGCGGTCCCTGTTATTTTTCCCTCCTCCAGAGTCCAGCCTGGTGGATGGCAGGCTTTGTCTTTGGCATCACATGGACCTGGGTTCTAATCCTGGCCCAGAGGGTTTTTCTTTTTACCCTTATTTCAGAACCCTAGGCTGCACCCACAGAACCCTGGGGAACATGGCAGTCTATAAGGTGAGGGATTGCATGTCCTTTACACCAGCCTCCTCCAAATGCCAACAAGAAAATCTCAATGGCCACTCCTGCTCCATAGGGAGATGGGGCTTCAGGTCCTTAGCGGGGTGTGGGGTCGGGGGAGGAAGTGGGGTGGTGCCATGCTTCTGCGGTTCTGAGCCTCTTAGGTGCTTTCCCACGTGTTTGCTTTCAACCTCTGAAGGTGTAAGTACTTGTCTGTGTAAGGGAAGGGCTTCAGAGACAAGGCAACTGAGGAGGCTCAGCTCACAAGGGGAAACTGAGGACTCAGGGCTTCAGAGAGAGGGATAAGGCCCTGGATGCCACGCTGTGCCTTCTGTTCCATCCTTTCCTCCATGGTGACATCTGCTACCTGGTGAGCACTGCATATTGCATCAGGACATGAGTTCTAACAGCCCAGGGGCAGAGACAGCCCCAGGGAAGAAGCAAGACTAAACATCAAAACAGAAAGTCTCTTTGGAAAAAAAAAATGCCAGCATAAAAACTAAAAGCCGAGCCTGGCACTGGAGGGAGTGTCTGCCCATCTGATCTATAGCCCAAGGACACCAGCCACCTCCCAAGGGGCACAGTGTTCAGAGAGACGGTGCACCCAAAAGACCGGCGGATGGCAGGAAGCTCCACAGACTGGGACCCACAGCACCCTCACTGCAGGTTAGCAACAGAAGGAGAACCCTAAGGCAGGGTAGAGCTGGGGTGCTTCTAGGTGGTAGAGGACTTGCCTAGCATGCCAACGGGCCCAGACCCACCCAGTTCCGAAGGGGAGAAAAAGAGAATACACCAAGGGTCATCAGGACAGCCCCAGCTGGGGCTCTCCTGCAGACCCAAGGACCACGTCAAATGATTCCACTGCTTCAGAAAACAATTATGACCCAAACACCCTTGCTTTTACCTAAGAGAAATGGAGACTTGTGTAGGGAGCCGGGGCAGCTTCCTCATGAGTGACAGCCGGACACAGCAGGAGCAGCATGCCTATCCATGGAAGGGTGCGTGTGTCAGTCACTGTGTGCAGAGTATGTAGGAAGCCAGGGTGGAGAGAGACCATTCTTGAAGATGCAGATGGATGTCTAGTGCCAGGAAGTGGGTGAGCCGTGGCCTGGAGGCCAGAGAGGGGCAGAGAGAACAATTGCTCAAAGGCCTGGAAACCACTGATTGACTAATGCGACAGTAGCAATAGATGGTATAAAACTGCCTTGGAATGGGTCCAATCCATATTTTAACCATGCGTGTTTGATTGGATGGCACGAAGGAGACACTGCCAGCGGTTCCCACACGGCGAATACTGCGGGACTCTACCTCCAGTTTGCAGAACAATAAATGGAGACTCAGAGAGGGCAGGTCGCTCTCCTCCGGTCGCCCAGCTGGTAAGTGGTGCAACTGGGATTAGGACCTAAAAGGCAGGAACCGATAACTCACTCCACTTTGCTAACACAGGGCACTTCTACCTCAAATGCAAGAGGGGTGCAGTTACATGTCAAAGCAGCGGGGGGGGGGGGGAGAGACTGAGGACCAGATGATGGAGGACACGGAGGGAGAGACAGAGAAAACAAGTGAGGAGATGGAGGAAGAGATGCTTAGCAGTGACCCACAAAGAACAGGGAGGTTGGTTTTTTTTCCATGCCACTTGCAGCAGCCCTGACCCAGACCTCGGTGCCCAGAACTATGGGAGACCAGCCAGGAAACTAGCTCCCACATTTTACCCCAGGGTACTCTTGAGGAGAAAGGGATAAGAGATTCAAATAGAAGGATAGAGGAGAGAGAAACAGATAGAAGCATAGGATAGCCTTGGGAGGGCCTGGATCCTTATCCACCGGCCCCTTCTGCCTCTTTTAAAGGGCTATTTATAGTAATGCCAAGGGGTGAAGCAAAAGACCTCCCCCTAGCTCAACCAAGTGTGGACTCCAGTCACCTAGAAACCATGCACATGGTCAAGCAATCCTCTAAGGCAGCTCTGCTGAGTAAAGCAAGCTCAGCTCTCACTAGGAAACCTTTATGCGCCTCCATACAGAACACTGGCCTTCCACACTGCCCTCACAAGGGGAGCTGCTGCCCAGTGTCCACATCAACCTGTGATAATGATCTCACCCAGGGAACAGTTGGCCCCTTCTCATTAGTAGCTGTCTGAGGAGCTCATGGTGCCCGGCCCCACCTCTGCCCTGGACATCCATCTCTACATCATCTCTTCCACCACCAACTGCTTGCCCTTCCCTGGAGCATCCCAGGGTGCCGCGGAGACTCTGCCTGATGTGTCAGGAGCCACTGCTCTGCTCCTGTGTATCTGTATATCCTGGTCTCCAAAGGTGGTCAGAAAGGGTGCAAGGCAGCCTACTCATACCCTGCACTGAGACTGAGCTCAGACTCTTAAACTGGCAACAGAGACCCATGCTGAGTGGCCCCTGCTGGCTCCCAACCCCCTTCCCTCCTCTCTAGTCCCCATGCCCAGATCCAGTGGCTCTGAGAGGCTAATCTTCCTCCCTGTGCTTGGAACCCTCTTGTCCCTGGACTCTGCCTCCTCCTCACTACCCAATCTCAGCTCAAATGTCACGTTCTGAGTGCCACGTCTCCTTCCCAAGGAGCCACGTGTCCCCGCCCTGACATCCACTCACACCAGTCCTGTAGTTGTGGGTTTGAGTCTGGGGATAATTAACTTGTGTGTTCTAAGAGCTTGACAAATGTTTATGGTCCTCGTGACGTCATGCCAGCCAATGGCAAGCCACAAGATGTTGGTTCCTTGAGATTCTACCGTTGAGTGACGTCATAGGGATCTTCAGTTTTGTGAGCGTGCTCTATGGTAATACCTCCTCGGGGTGTCCCTGTTTTTATGACTGCAGATGTGAATGAAGGAAAAAAAAAATGTGCCAACTGACACATTCTCTCCTGGGGAATCGTGGACTGTGTGGCCTCAGTGCTGGTACTTGACTTAACCCGTCTCCGGGTTCTTGTGTATAAAATTATGTGTATTACATAATTAATAATCGTGTGTGTTGTAGTGGGAAGAAGAGCACAGTAGCTCTCGTCACTGGCTCCTATTACTTCTTCCTTGTGTGTGAGGAAGGGGAAAGGGAGCTCAGAGGCATCCCTTCAGGAGCCCCTGAGTCCCTGGTCCATCACAAACACTCCCAGACTGGGCCCCCCGTGTGTCAGGAGGAAGCCACCAGAGAGCCCCAGACAGCGTCTCCTTGGCATTCCTGTGGCGTGCCAAGGGACAGCACAGCTCTAAAGAGAGAACAATGGGACATCAGGGCTGATTCAGTGAGAGGAAGCCATGTTAAAGTCTCTTAAAGGAATGAAACAGTCTGCGAGCCTGAATGGAGTCTTTGTGTTTGCGTTCCGAGGTGAGATTAACCCGTGTTAGAGCAAGGTGGGGGCCCCACGGTGTGAGTGCAGGGTGTGCTGGCTGACATGTAGGGGGAGGATTCTGAGACCCTTGTGTGCAGGGGTGCAGTGTAGCGGTCCCTGGCTTGCTTGGCATGAACAAGACTCTGGCTTCCAGTCAACAAAGAACAACAACAAAAAATAGCAGAAGAGTTAGTCCCCTCAGACCTCCCTCAGAATCTCTCTGCCGTGGGTGTCAAGGTCACCCCAGTACAGAGGAGGGATGTGAGGTTCACAGTGGCTCCATAGCTTGTGTAAGGTCACAGGTCATAGAAAGTGAGGTTTAGATTTGAGGGGATGTTTTCGTTTTCTTTGTGAGACAAGGTCTCACTATATAGTGCTAGACATCACTCTATCCCAGGACAAATTAGCTTCTGGGGCTCATGGCTCCCCTAGCACTCACACCATCTGTTGTCAGGGCTGAGGGTTGCAGCTGGAGATGAAGCTGATGTGGGACCTGTGCACCATAGGGTGGGGATGAGGAAGGTCAGGTTTCAGTCTTCCTGGAGACTGGAAGGGGATGGCCAGGCAGGCAGATGATGAATCCTCTGTCTCTTGGGACTTGACAGGCAGTCATGAGCTTTGAGGCACAGCTAAAGGGGTCGAGGCCAGCATGGGCACGTGTTTATCTCCTGGTCATCGCACAGATTAGCAGGGCTCCAGCCCTCACTGTGCACCCGTGACTCTGGCCAGGCCAGCGGGAGTTGGGGTTTTAGAAGGACCTGTTTGGTCCAGTCCACAGCGGGACAGAATTTCCTTCATACTCTGGCTGTTCATGACCTTCCCATGAGTTCACACGAATTGTAAACTTCATCCCTCTGGAGAACACAGACCCTCATCTATTTTTGCTCCTGGATGTGACTCTAGCACTCAGCTCTGTGCCTGGAGCTAACTTGGTGCTTAGTAAATACTTGCTGATTGACTGATGCACTGCCTGCAGGGCACATGGGAACCTGTGCAGGGCACATGGGAACCTGTGCAATCAGCAGCCTGTGTGTGTGTTGTGGGGGGATGCTTTCTCATCTTTCCCTCCCTGACCCAGGACTCAAGTGGCTACCTTTCTCCAGCCTCAGTTTCTCCCATTGTAAAGATGAACTCTGCAAGTTCATGGTGCCATTGGCTCTGATGCTGGCTTTTATGGGCCACGAAGCTCTGCTTGTCTCTGACATCCTTGACTCTGTTTGCTCAAGGGTCCTGGTGCATGAGCTTGGCTCCGTGCCAGCTGTACATAACAGGGGTCCTCACAGTAATGGAGGCATTTGTGCCTGTGCCCTGATGAACATGGCAAGTGCCATGCTATGGGCATTGATGGTATTCTAAAACAGAGAGGGTATGACTGAGCTTTGGGGCCTCCTATGCCTTCTGGAAGTCTAGTCTTTGTGAGGAGAAGTGGGCCCTGCTTAACACCTGCACCTGGCTCTTTAGAACCACAGTGGGTAAGGATGAGCACCTCTGGCTTAGTGCAGGCTCAACACCACCCCCTCTACCCCACCCCCTGCCCCCTGTGTGTGTCTGCAGCTCCCGATAGCCATCAAAAAATAACCTGCCAGGCTGAGACTCATTGCCAGAGAGATGTCTTCACAGATGTGGGATGAGGCCCAGGATTAAGCTTTTAAGTCTCCCAAGTGACACTCAGGTTCAGCTGTGGCCAAGGGTGTGGGCCCCACAACAGGGGTAGAGGGGCAAAGTGACTAGGGGCTGCTCCTCAAACCCTACACTGTTGACCCCACCCTGGCCAAGGTTGCAGCTCCCCATCAGCTATTGTGATATTTTGGTTGCTTTAGAAACAGCCCCCCCGCCCCATCAACACTTAAGTACAGAACCATCGATGGCATATACAGGTACACTATACACATCATTCGTTCATGAACAACCCACATGTAAAGAGCATGCTGTGGTAAGTTCTGACATGCACAACTGATGAAACCAGGTGTAAGGCAGGCTCAAATTTGCACGACCATAATCTACAACTACTGGGGATGCTGAGGCAAGAGGATCATAAGTTCAAGGCCTGACTTGGGGAGACTTAATGAGATACTGTCTTAAAAAGTACCAAGAGGGCTGGGGCCCAGGAGCAAAGCAATCACTTAGAAATTGTGGGGCCCTAGGTTTGATCCCCAATATCCAAGGACACAGCAGAGTTAGTGGATGTAGCCTCTGTAGTCACCAATGTGCCCACCCTCCAAATGTCCACATACACATTTAAACATGGGGCTTCACTGGCCTGAAATGCAAACTCTACCAGAGAAGCAGATCATGGCCTCAGATTCCTCTTCTAGAAGTTCATTTGGTGACTGTGGGCCCAGGGAGTTTGCTTCATGTCTGTGACCTCAGGATGGTCCCCAGAACTCCCTGGACTCTGGGGGTCATTGACAACGAGAGAGCACTTGACTCAAATGACATGGCATCATCTCTGCTATCCTGTGGGCCAGCCGAGGTGGTGGCGGCTGACCTGGGAAGGTGTCCCGGAACGTTCTCTGTTGCTGATGACACAGCAGTATCCCATGTAGCTGAAGTTTTCTCCAGCCCTGCCTAGCCCACAGCCGCTCAGACCCAAGTAAACACACAGAGACTTATATTACTTATAAACTCTATGGCCATGGCAGGCTTCTTGCTATCTAGTTCTTATATCTTAAATCAACCCATTTCTGTTCATCTATAAGTTGCCACGTGGCTTGTGGCTTATTGGTACTTTTACATCTTGCTTCCTCTGTGTTTGGTTTGCAACTCCTGCCTCTGCCTTCCTGTTCCCAGAATTTTCCTCTCTGCTTATCCTGCCTATACTATACTTCCTGCCTGGCTACTGGCCAATCAGCATTTTATTTATCAACCAAATCAGAGCAACACATTCATAGCATACAGAGTGATATCCACAGCAATCCCACACCAGGAAAGCTATAATGAAAAGAGGCTTGGTTTGCTTCGGTTCTAGTGAAGGAGGCCCTGTGACTGGTGATGGCCTCTTGGCCCACACAGTCCAGAGAGAGAGAGAGAGAGAGAGAGAGAGAGGAGAGAGAGAGAGCAGAGTGTTCACGGCAGGAGATGAGGTACATGCAAGGCTCCTCTGTTCTTGCAAAGCCACCATGCTTGTCCAAGAGCCCCACCTTGACGACCTTATCGGACTCTTAACTCTCAAAGCCCAGCTGTAGCTTCATGGATGAAGACCCTTTGGTCTGGTCCCCTCAAAACAGAGCCCGGAGGAACAAGTCATACCTGTGAGCCAGACATCTCTGACTCTTCCACGGGTGCCCTCCGTCCAGCTCTGTGCTGATGCTCACTTGGCTGCCAGTTTGACAGGGAGAAGCAATGGTGGTCTGTTACATCTGGGACCTGGGGTCAGGGTCCAGAAAGTGTGGGGTGGCACACTTTCTCATCCTGACTATAGCCAGCATGCACCACCTCTGCCTCCTGCCTCACCATATGCCTCCCTCTACTGGGGTCCTTGGCCTTCAGCCTGGTTTGTTGGGAGTCACAAAGGGAGTATTAGTTCTGTGTAGTGCTAGGGAGCTGACTTGACAGGGTCTGGCCTGGAGCTGGAGCCAGGGCCTCGAAAGAGTTAAGGTTTCAGTTACTCTGACCCTTCCCCCCCCCCCCCCCCCGAAGAGACTGGAGTCACCAGTCCCCAGGCTGCTATGGGCTCTGTCTGTGACACTCTTGAGATGGCCCGTGTTTCCTCTGTGCAACATTGCTTGATTAACTAACTTCCCGCTGACTTCGTCCCATTGTGTGGTTGGTTTCTGCTGAGTCTGTCTCATTTCCCCCGCTGAAACCTGTATATAAGAGACTGTGCTTCTTAATAAACCTGCTTGCATGAGCCATCAATTTATGCAGGACCTCCTGTCTTCTTTATTTTCTCATCTCTGGTCCTCCCCCTCAGGAACCTATCGTTGACGAACTGGCTACTGGTCCGGGTCGCTGGTTGACCATCTCCCGATGCCCACTGTTGAGAGCACAGCTGATTCCCAGGGAACACCTACCCATACCGGCTTTCACTCATTCACACACTCCTCCAGTCCATCCTTCAAGATGGACAGACAGCTTGTTCTTACCCATGCACCTTGGTAACCACATTCTTGTGTTCCCCTGACACTCGGCCACCTTGGGGCAGGTGTCTTCATGAGGTTGCTAGCTGAGGGGAGAGAGGAAGCTGGACTCCGGGGTATCCCAGGGACATTACTATGTTCTTTTCTTTCTGCAATATCAGCCCACATCTATCAAGAGGCATTGCAATTGCTTCCTACAGTTAAGCAAGCCTCTTGTTGTGGGCTAAGCTGGAAGATAAAGCCCGTTCCCCAGGCCTTGGACCCACCTGCCTTGAGGGCTCACCACAGGTCTTTGTGCCTCATTGGCACTCAGGGTGGAGGTTACAGGTGAGAGAGCTGTCGCTCACGATCACAGCACCAATGACTATTAGAGAGATCCTCTAAGGTGGGATGTCACCGGATACTGGGCACATTCTTAGACTCTCAGGAGCACGGCATTATTAACTGGTTTTATATTGAAGGGAATTGAGGCTCACACATCGAGGCGTGTACTTGGAGCTGTGACAGCACAACCCTCCAGACACTCACACAGCGAGTGTTTGTTTGGACAAATGCCACAGGTCAGATGCTGCCCTGGACGTTCAGTGGTAAACACCAAACCAAACTGAAACAACACACCCAGCTTGTCCCCTGATGGAGTTTGCAAGGCTGAGGATTGAACTCAGCCTCCAGAAATAGCACAATAACCCAGTGGCACAGAGAGGTGAGTGACGTGTGGACAGAAGCCGGCCAGGTCACTAGATTTTGTCCATGGAAAAGAGCATCAAAGGGGAGTCTGCCTACAGTGTTGATCAGAGCTCAGGTCTTATTGGGCAGACAGGATCATATGATCGTTTCCCCCTGCAATGGAGGCTGGGATGTCAGCTGTGGTAGAGAAAGGCTAGAGAGGGCAGGAGTGAGTGTCCAGTGAACTCACCCACTGAGTTCAGAGACAGGTGCAAACCCCAGGAAAATGAAGGGACCACTACTGGGTGCTGGCTGGGGCAGCTCTGGTCTCGAGATCTGGTCACAGAGGTGTAGGTGGGGGTGCAGAACTGTTATTTGAGTGGGAACGTGAGCACAGTGAAGGGAGCTTGGGGGAGCTGCAGGGACATGAGCTCCAGGCCCTGGAACAGCTCATGTAGCTGTAAGATGCGGGCAGGTTACCTGGTCGTGCTGGGAACAGCGGATCAGATGGATAATTTTGGTTTTTGCTCACAGAGCAATGATGAAGTGAAGCCGGGAAGGGGAGGCGGTGAGGGGGGGTTCTGCAAAGTGGCCAGGTGAGAGCTGATGGTGGCACATGCCTGCGTGTGACGAAAGCAGGTCATTTCGAGGAACCCATGGGAGGAGGACCAGACTTGGGTGAGTGGGGGATGTGAAGGGGCGAAGAGTCTCAGACGACTTTCATGCTTCCTCCCTATGAACCAAAAACACATACAGTGCTACCGTCCTCCGAGTCAGCAAGCCCTGTGGGAATAGGGACAAGTCTCTGGCACAGGGGCAGCAGGATGAGTGAGCTGGAGTGAGATTCAAGGGGTGAGATGCAGTTTCCCCACAAAGACCTTTACTTCAGCATCTATGCAGGCTCACAGATTCCTGATGAATTCTGTCCATGTTATACATAACCATCATCATGGGGGGGTTTCCTCAAGTGAGCCCATATTCCTCTTTCTCCTCAGGGCCTATGTTGTATTACTCCAACATGTCTGGAGACATCTTGTTGGATGCCATTCTTCTCTGGTCGTCCAGTGCCTCATGCTCATCAAGTGTGGTTGTCAACGCCTCTTTCCATGTTGTGCAGCTTGTCCTTGGAAGGACGTCCGCCCCCTGCCTCCCCATTAGCAGCCGGAGCTTCTAATGGCTTCTGACAGATGGAGTGATCCCACAGTTCGAAGCTGGTGATGGAGGAGCAGGGGCCAACTTGGCGGCAGTTATGATTCGCCTCATCGTGGGGTTGGCATCGATTAGGGGAGGCAAGCCAATCTCTCCCACCAAGTTGGCTCCCTGACCAGCGACAAGCTCGTCCTGTGTTTAATGTGACAAGCTATCTGCCCGATAAAGTCCCTGCTGGCTACACAAAGCTAATCAGAAAGCTGAAATTGCCTGGACCTGGGATAAATGGGCAATGACGCCTCTCTCCCTGCGCCTCAAACCGTAGGACGGCTGGGATGGAGGTCTTTAAATTGCTTCAGAACTGTGTCTCCACTGCGTCTTTGACTATTGATTTCTCTCCCTTTGTCCAGAGTGCCAAAGGAAAATACATTCATCGGAGAACTTTTGGAATAGTCCAGTGTCTAAACCAGGTCTCCTTCTTTGCAGTCAGCTGACTTGCCGATGGCTTCGGACTCCCTGTTGTGGTTCTAAGTTCCTGTGCTGCAGGATGTCTTTCTGCATGCAGTGAGTATGTGTGGCTCTCATTTTATAATAAACAAAGCTGTTTTGGCCTATGGCAGGAAAGCTCACAGCCAGGGGAGAAATCCAAACAGAGATACAGAGAGAAGACCAGCAGAGTGGAGAGAGACGAGAGCCATTGCCAAAGGAGCAACAAGATGCCAGCAAACCGTAACACCACGGCCACATGTCAGCATATAGATTGATAGGAATGTGTTAATTTAAGATGAAAGAGTTAGCTAGCCAGAAGCTGAAGTCGTAGGCCATAGAGTTCATAATTAGTATAAGCCTCGGAGTGATTATTTTATAAGCGTCTGCAGGACCGCAGGGCCGGGTGAGACTGAGAAACTTCCAGTTACATTCCTGAATTGGGGTTGTTTGTTATGTGGCATTATCACTGTGGTAGCTGACAGGTACAGGGAGCCTCATCCACCTACCCACTTCAGCTCTAATGTGGGATCCTTCTCCCTGAACCCCTGCATCCAGCCCACTGGCACCTGCTGTGGTGTGAGCTGGTTTGTTCTAAGGGTTTGGGGGTTGGAAATTTGGTCCTCTATGGTGATTGTGAGAGATGGTGGGACCTTACAGTGGGAGGTAATTACATCACTGGGAATACCACCCTTGGAAGGGATTAACGTAGGTCTCATGGGATCCTAGGTAGTTCTGTGGGAATGAGTTATAAACTGACTAGCTTGATCCTGTCCTCTGCCTTCCTAAATTGACACATGATCACGTGGGCCGATTTACTAACACATCCATGTGTGTGCTCATGTGTGTGTGTTTCCTCTGGGGAGCCCTTACATAACTTCTTGCCAACTTGACTTACCAAACATGTCCTGTGCTGTGTTTCAATGTGTCTCCCAAATGTGTTGTATAGGAAAGCTGACCCTCACATTCATGTGCCGGACAGCCTTGTAGGGGATGGACACATCTGGGCACCACAGCCTTGGACTTCTTGGCCTCCAGAAGTCGAGCTAAGTAGACCTTTGTTCTTAATAAATTTGCCACCCTGTTGATTCTAGTTATCACATCATACACACACCCATACATGCGCGCGCGCACACACACACACACACACACACACACACACACACACACACACACGGGGGCGGCGGGAGAGAGTATGAACTCAGCCCCCACCACCCAGACATTTTATATGGTGACTTTGGGACGCTTGAATCCACCATGGACCCCTCAAAGCTTCCTAATGAGGACACTTTAAGAGTAATTAATTCCAGCAGCAAGTACATTTTCATTAAAAGCAGAATCGACAAGGCAGTTTTTGTGAACCATGAAAAACCTGGACCGCCCTGCTCTGACTTACAGACTCCCAAGTGTCCTCCCTGCTCTGAGACCTTAACTGCCATGACGGTGAGGACAGTATCATCCGGGGTCACCGAGAGTACCCCACAGACAGAACGCCACACTAAACACCCTTTGCGTCAGATTCTGTCACACCCTAGTGTTACAGATGAGGAAAGGGAGCCCCAGAGAAGCGAAGACACTCTCCCGAGGCCACTCCCTCAGGAATGTCCAACAGAAAGAGCCACATGTGAAGAGACCTAACCTCAGCTGTACTCTGGGGCTTCAGGCCTTTCTGTACAGCAGGCACTCGGTGGCCGCTCTGCCTGCCTCGGTGGGATGAACCTAAGGGAAGCCCAGCACCCAGGAGGCCTTGTGGTCGGTCATTGCTGCTGACTTGTTGATACTCAGATCTGCACAGACACAGATACTCAGATCTGGTACAGCCTTGCCTCTCTCCCTCAGCCTTGTTATCCCCAGAGCTGGGATCCAAGCCTGGTCACAGCTTACACTAAGTTAATATCTGTTGAATGATTCTGTTTGCATTTTGCAGACACAACAATTGGGAGCCAAAGGGGTGGATCCACCTGCCACCCCCGAGTCTCACAGCCCCATATGGGGTAGGAGTAGATTCCGGGCTTCATCTACGGTCACCAGATTTCAGCATCAGCACCTGCCCAATCTCCACCTGTGATGTTCCCTGATGGCTCATGTTCACTGTCAGTTTGGCTGGATTTGGAAACACCTGGGAGACACATCTCTTGGGGTGGGCTCGGGAAGATGTTTTCAGGGAGGTTTAACTGAGGAAGGAGACCTAGGCAGCTCCATCCTGTGGGCTGCAGTCCCAAACTGAATACAAAGGAGGAAGTGAGCTGAGCATCAGTTCCCATCTTCCTGCTTCCTTACCGGGTGCCTGTGACCAGCTGCCTCACACTCCTGCCTTTCCTGCCATGACAGACTGTGCCCTGGAACTGCGAACCATGACAAATCCTTCCTTCTTTGGGTATTTTGTCACAGGAGTAATGGTACCAAGCACACTGTTCTGTGACCACTGCCAACACCAGGCACCAGGAGTCCCTCTTGATCACATGGCTACATCTGCTGCTGGGAGCCACAGAGAATCCCTAGAGTGTACTGTTGAAGCCTGTCCCCTCGGGAGGCTGTGAAGCTGTGGGACCTGGGGCCTGGCTGCAGGATGAGGTCACCATAGGTGGGTTCTCTGGAGTGTGTTCTCCCCGCCCGCTTCCCACCTGTCTTCTGCTTCCTGGGACAATGGGATGTGTTTGACTCCTTTCAACCGTGTGTTTGCTACCGCCACGTTCTGCGCAAACCATGAGACCAGCGGGCGTGGATCAAACTCTCAGAAACCGTGACACCAAATCAGACTTTCTCCTTTGGTAGTTTGGACACAGCAGCACAGTCTGGCAGCCACGGCTCTGCTTTGCTGACTTCCCGGACGCGGCACCTGGCAAAGGGGGGTGACCAAGTCCTCGCGCCACAGAACACGTGGGCTTCACCTCTCAGCTGCAGATCTTTTGCCAGCTCTCCCAGCAGTCTCCTGTGTCTTGGGCAAGGTGGTGGCTGTCACCTGTGCAGGTCCCAACTCAGGGGCAGCGATCAGTTCTCTTAGCCCTGGTCCCCAAAACCAGCAAGGTAGGAATGAACTGCCTTCTTCACAGGATACTGTTCACGTTTACATGAAGTGAGTCTGTAAACATCACCGTACCTCTTCAAGGAAAGTGCTCTATGCACGTGAGCCTCAACATCCAGGAAAAACAGAGAGGAGCAGGTAATCCCCACACGGTGTCAAAAAAGTGGGATTGGCTTAGACCACTTCGTACAGAGACAAGAAGAATCAGATACTGAGAACTCACGCCTCTCCTCCAAAATGACCTGGGTGGGGTTCATTTCCCATGTGAACTTTACAACTTTCCGGAACCTTCCTGATGAGAACCCAGGGAGCCAGTAAACCCTGAGCCCAGGGAGCCAGCGAATCGGCCACTTTCTGAAGAGGCTTCTTCACTGTGGTCCAGGAAGAAACAATGCAAAAACAGCCTGGCCGTGGCTGGTGCCTCAGAGTCCCCGGATGGGGGGAGTGAACGAGCCGAGATTTCATTAGTGAGTCACGCTGCCCTGGCCATGCAGAAGAGCACTCAACAGTCTACAGAATAAGGATCCTGGGTTCAAATCCTCCGTGTTCACTAGTAGTTTCAGCAACCCTGGGAGTTCCCACCTTGACAGCAGACACCAGGCAGTCAGGACCTGCCAGCAGCCTGGCCGTGGAGCCTGGACCCCCAGGCTTTCTCTTCTCAAGATTCAGTTTCTTCACACAGTCTGGGACAATAGAGGGAGCTTTCTAATGGGGTGTGGAAAGGGGACCGGATGCAAATTAGCAGTGCGGTCTGGGGTAAATCACAGGTGTATGCTGTTACTTTTGCAACTAAATTGATTTCCTCCAACTAAGGACAATAAAGTGAGTGTTCACAGTGTTGAGGCAGGTCAACTGACCTCCTTCCTATGAGTAGAGTGTCTGTGGAGCACTCTAAACCAGCTCTGTGGAAAGGCTAATGCAGTGGAGGCATTTGTTCAACTCTCCCTGCTGACCCGTGGGCCTCCCAGGCCCCAGCCCATCCCACTTCTCTGATCTTAGCCCCTCGGTCTTGGCTTCTGAGAAATGCCAGCCCTTTAAGCTAACAGAAAGTGCTCTAGGCTGAGGACAGGGAGGGGGAAGAGGGACTCCGTCCAACCCAATATCCATGGAGTCACCATGCACTCCTGGCACAGGATGAGGAACTGCAGGGGATTCAGTGTGGTTGGCTCAGCCAAGGTCAAGTGGTGTGAGGCTGGGTCCAGCCTCAGGCCATTCTCTAAGTTCTGTCGATGTGTCCTTGCTCATCAGACCCGAGCCTTTCCCTTAACCCCTCACCTTTGCTAGGAAACCCTCCTTCCCAGAGGCGAGGCGTTGAAAGGATCCCGGAGGAGCCACTGGGGTTGATAGCCTGAGCCAAACCCACTTGCAACAGCATGTCTTCAAAGTACAGTGTGTGTGTGTATGTGTGTGTGTGTGTGTGTGTGTGTGTGTGTGTGTGTGTGTGTGTGTTGGGGGGTGTGAGTGAGGGGAGGGAGTGGATGTAGGTGTGTTTTCTCTACAGTTGGTTCTCTGCCCCTTCCTCCTTCTTCTCGAGGGAACTGGGCTTCTCAGAGCTTCTATGCTCTCTGGAACACAAGGGGCGTGGCCTCGAGGGGCGTGGCCTCCGCCCTTCGGCTCCACCATTCCTAGCTGTTTGGGAAGAATCTACCCAGAAAGAGCTCTAGATGAGGAAGGAGAAGACCAGGGCCTTCCATGATCTCACTCAGCACTACAATTCAAATAAGTTAAAAACTGGGTGTTGTGGTGGTGCACACCTGTAATCCAAGCACTTGGGAAGCTGAGGCAGGAGGATCAAGAGTTCAAGGCCAGCCTCAGCCTGGGTTATGTGATGAAACCCTGCCTCAAAAAACAAAACAAAACAAAACAAAAACATAAAACCAACCAACCAACCACCACCACCACCAACAACAACCAAAACCAAAACCAAAAACCAAACCAAACCAAAATACACACACATACTCACAAGCTAATCAATTTAAGTAAATTCCACATTTACACAAACATACCTCAGTCCTTCAAACAGCCACAACTCACATACACTGTGGGAAATTCAGTTCTGAGAAACATTTCCTGAAGCCGCCCTTCCCTTGCTTTGGGAAGGATGAACTAGGCATTTCTTTAATTCAATAGACATGAATTAGCTCTTGTCTAGTGACTACCCAGCTGCTCACGCCAGATGTTTCTAAGTTTATTATTATTATTATTTTGTCTGACATGTGTTTTTTTACCTTTTGTCGATATGTGCACCACATGCTCACAGTGCCCATGGAGGCCAGAAGGGGGCACCAGATCCCCTGAAACTAGAGTTACAAACAATTGTGAGCTGCCATGTGGGACCTGAGTCTTCTTGAAGAACAGCCAGTGCTATTAATCACGGAGCCACCTCTCTAGCCTGTACCAGATACTTCTAACACTGCACACCAGGCCTGCAACCCATCTTGTTGAGTTGTTTACATATGTCTTGCCATCAGCACAGAAAGTCCTAGGAATTCCATGTCTCCACATTAGTCTGTTCTTCGGATCCCATGTCATGCTCTGCTCTGGTGTCTTCCGCTCTTAGATTGGTTCTCTCCAGGGGTCCCTCCCTCCTTTCCAAATTGGGACTGGATTGGCAAGGAGCCCTTTGGGGAGGTTTCTGAAGAAGCACGGGGCGGCTGTCTTTGTTCTGGACAAATGACTTCCTCTCCAAAACTGGCTGAGCTCAAGCCAGGGCTTCTCACAGAGACTACTGCGGGCAGAGGTCTGACTCCTTCAGGGCTTCATAGTTTTTCTTCATTCCCACCAGGGGAGCCATGCTCTGTGGTCTGGGATCCTGCCAAATGTCCTCCCTGGGAAAATGGGTCTAGAACAGGAATAACTAAGAATAGCTGACATTTCTAACTTCTCTCTACCCTGCACTGGATGCCTCTCACGGATCGGCTCTGTGAATCCTAAGAATAGCTTGGCAAGGCAGGTGTCACATCACTTCCCCTTCTCAGATGAAGAAACTTGGCTCAGAGAGGTGCATCGACCCAGCCAAAGACACACAGCAGGGTGTAGGGCAAAGCTGGGGAGCATGTGGCTTCACAGATCCTTCCCCTCCAAGCTGGAGCAGGTGCCAGGTTTCTCTTGCAGGGGTAGATCTGAAGAGTCTAGCCTGAGGAGTCTAGTCTGCCATTAGATTTGCAAGCAATGGAGGGCAGAGTCCACCATTCTGCAGCCCATGCCAGCTCTGTCTCCACAGCTCGGTGAGGTTTGGGCTGTGGCTCAGATCCCTGCCTTTGCACTTGCTGCCCGAGAACTGTAGCTGAGAGCAGAGACCAGCTGCCAGGGAAGGAGGTCAGAAACTAGTGTCTGTTCTCAGAGACAAAAGGGGCAGGGCGGGGGGGGGGGGGGGGAGAGGCAGGGTTTCCCAAGCCACAATGCAAGAGCACCTTTGGGGTGTGGCCTGTGAGCCAACTGGAGTTACAGACCCAGTGATGATTCCTTCTCAGGTGGCGGCTCACAGCTTTCTGTGGCTCATGGTCCTCTAAAGGGGTGAAGATGGGATCCAGCTCATAATGGGGTGCACAGTTCTTACCTTGCAGATCAAAAAGTGCAGGCCCCAGGTGCTCACAGATAGGGTGATGGCACCCAGCTAGTGCCTGGAGCCAGCAGCTGGAGTCACTCTCTTACCTGCTCTGGGATCAAGTTGGGGGTGTTCTCATCTGGAAGGGTGACATTGTGAGACAGCAGAGAGGTTCCTTCCTGGGATAAAGTGGCCACTCTGCACTGGGGCTGGAGGACCCTGTAGACCAGGGGAGGCTCCTCTTGGTAGCACAGGTAGGGCATAGTGACCATTGTG
The DNA here is from genome assembly GCF_903995425.1 of Onychomys torridus. NCBI lineage: Eukaryota > Metazoa > Chordata > Mammalia > Rodentia > Cricetidae > Onychomys > Onychomys torridus. The sequence goes on along the minus strand of NC_050464.1, from coordinate 40,414,178 downwards.
GGGAAGGGCAGGATGGACACACCTCAGCCAAGCCTCACTCTGGGTTCCAGGATTCAGCTCCCCTGGCAGCTCTGACACCAGTCAGGTGACCAGATTGGATTTCTAGCTTTACACAGTGTCTCAGCACATACGATGTCACCCATGTCTCATTCTTGATGACCTCTGTTCCAAGGGCAAGACTGCAGAGACCCAGACTCCAGTCCAAATTCTCAACCACTGCCACCTAGACACCTGACTGCCATTTACATGTCACTCATTAGACCCTGCCCCTGCTCCCCCTGTCTCCCCATCGCCACCTGATGCTAGCTCCTGTGCCACCCATGGCCTCTCAGTTACAAGGCTTCGGGATATACTCCTTGGGCCTCTGTCTTGAAAGAATCTTCGTTTTTCCGGTTCTTTCTGGTTATAGGCCTCATATTCCAATAAGAATACATCAAGACCCCAGTAGAGGCTGGAGAGGCGGCACAGAGGTTTAAGAGCACTTACTGCTCTTGTAGAGGACCTGGGTTCCATTCCCAGCACCACGTATGGTGGCTCACAACTGCCCGTAACTACAACTCCAGGGCACACAGCACCCTCTTTTGACCTCTTCAAGTATTGCACTCAAATGCACATACACACACAGTCACACATGGACACATATTTAAAAAAAAAAAATCTCAGTATATAATGAAGATTAAGATAGGATTTTTCTGACTGACTCCAGTGGTCTCTAAAACAAGGAAGTTTTCCTTTTAAAAGTTAGGCTCTGAACCAGGACCTGGAGTGCCCCACCTAAGATCTCTCTACCTCTGCTCTCTCCACTCAAGACACAGCCTTGCATCGAATTCCTTAAAGGATTCTTGTTCCCTTCTACGCCAGGACTCTTGCACTTGACGCCTTAACATTCTCTGCCTGCTCTCCTTCCTCTAGTTATCCCGAGTTTTCTTCATGTTTGATCACTTTGTGGGAGGACTTTCCGTACCTAGGCTGGAGTCTGTTATACAAACACAAGTCCTTGGGAAGACCCTTACTTCCTCCTGACCTCTTTTGTGGTATGATGGATTGTGTTTCTTTAGTTCATCACAACCTGCCTGTTGTATAAGCAGGCTTTCGATGACAAATATTTGCTGAATGCCTAAGTGGGATGAGAAGCTTGGAAGCTGGCCATCCATTTCCCTGATACCAGGACCACTAGGCTGACTGGATTGTGTGTGTGTGTGTGTGTGTGTGTGTGTGTGTGTGTGTGTGTGTGGTGGGCTTGTGGCCCTTATGCTCTAGCGATACAGTGCACACGAGATGGCTTCCATTGTGGGAAGACTTTTTTTTTTTTTGAATGCTGATAGCCATTTATTGAAGGAGGGAGGAGGTCTTAAACACAGGCTTACAGCACAATGGGAGAACCCCGGAGGGCAGAAGTTTGCTATGTTTTACAATCTTGTATCCAAGCTGTTAACGCCCAATATGCAGAATACACAGTCAAGGAGCTTCCCTTTAAGCATTCAGGAGGGTGGAACCCAGCAGGGAATTAGCATAGGGAGGATATCAAGGTCAAGTTCAGCAAGCAAGGCAACAGTTACCCAAAATGGGGGCCAGGGCCCAACAGATCCCCCCCCTTTTACTAAAAAATGAGCTTCTGACTTAGGTTGCATGGGACATCAGCAGGTCACTTTACCCATCATGGAGACACCTGCCCAGGCCACACAGGCGCTCTGTCTTAGGTTGGTGAGCACCCCCCAGGCATTCCCCATCTCTGAATACTCATTGTCACACAGGCTCAATCGTGTGAGAGCTGTAGAGTTAACTTTAGTTCACCTCCTTCCACAATCCAGAGAGGGGAGATCAGGTTGCAGCATTGCCTATAGCCCACTTCCAGATGGCAGCGAGTCTCAGCAAAATGGCCAACGTCATTAGCCACCCAAGCTCATTCCCTCAGACTCCATCAACTGAAAGAGTTGGCAAGAGTGAAGAATGACAGGCGCATAAACCTCCAGACTGAAAAACACTCCAGAACCTGCTTCTTCCTTCCTGTGTCGTAGCAATCTCCACCCAGCAGAGCAGGGCCTGCCCTCATCCATGCAGAACTCTGGCCACTGTATAGATGAGATCAGGGTTGGGGGACCTGGGCAGGATAGGCAGGGCCAGATGCACACAGAGCAAAGGAGGAATAAAGTTACCCACATGGATCCTGCATTTTAGGGAAGCCTGGGGAGGCATGTCTGCAGCTCTCCTGGCCAGCTCTCTGCCCTGGGAATGTCGGGTTCCATATTGGTTCTCTTTTGTATCTTCCAGGGAATATCTGCAGCCATGCTCAACATACAAAACCCTCACATATGTGGGTATCAGAACAACACCCTTCAAGAAACTGTGAAGAACTTTCCAGGGTAAACCATAACACGAATGTAGATAGTTTAGGCTCACAGGCTTCTGATCAGGGATGTGGAGAGTTTCCCTTATTTCAAAGCCCTGGAGTTCTTTGGAATGGAATCAGATAATTGCTCTGAGAGAGGAGATGGGGAAGGAGGAAGCCTCCATGAGGGTGCTGGGCAGCCTGGGAATGCGCCCACTCTCTACAGGATAAGCACAAAAGCATCCGCCTCCGGGGAGGCTGCTGGGGCCAGGCCGTGTGTCACTGACATGGAATTATGGTAAATTATCACCAGAGAGCGCCTTCCGCTGTTGTTGTTTGTGTTCCAAAATGTCCCTATGAATTCTGAAAGAAGCAACGTGTTCCCTTAAAGAGAGAGGGGAGAAAAATACACCCTAATGTTCTGGCCTCCATCAAAACCCACTCAGGGAAATGAATGTTCTGGGTGTACCGCCCCTGCATCCCCCGGGGGCGGGGAAGGGATGGATTTAAGCCTTCCGGCTGCTCAGGGAAAGTTCTGCTTCACCTTTCCTGTTGTGTTGTCTTTTTAACAGTAGAAACTGGTATGGAGCAGGGCCAACGGATGTGCAACCTGCCTGCAGATGAGGCTAGATGCTGCCCTCCTCAGAACCAGCTCAGTGTCAGCCTTCCTCCCTCTCTCCTTGGTTTACAGGTACACACTGTCTTTTGCTCATAGGTATGCGGTATCTATAGATGCTGGGAGCTGACCCCCTTCCTCCTGCCTTCTCTTCTACCATATTTCCTTTTCTTTCTCCCTCATCTCTCCTTTCTTCCCTCTCTCCTTTCCACCCTTTAGTGGGTTCACTGGGAACTAAGTACATCTTGTATCAAATACATTCAGTAGTGCTGAGTGTCATAATGCAGCCCAACCCACCTTAAACACACTCAGAATACTTAAAAGCAGATTGCAGTCAAAGATAATCACCTGACCCAAGGCCTGTGCTAGGACCTGGCATTGAACACCGCGTGGACCTTCTCACATACTGAAAGCGTAAGACAGAAAGTCGTGTGGTACGGCTGACGTCACAGAGTTGAGAGACTGTGGGTAGAGCCTCTGTGTGTGGGCTATACATAGATTCATCTGGCTCCGGGGAAGGACAGTTAAGTAGCTTGGACACTCTAGCTCATTGTACAGAATGAGTGCCAACTAGGAGCCCTGCGGTAAGAGGTGGGTATCAGTCCATTCTCTCTTGGAGAGTGGAAATCTTGAATAGCTCTAGGTGACTACAGAGCAGTGTGATGGAGGCTTCTGGGCATCCATTAAAACCCATTTCCTTTTCCTCGTGGGTGCTGAGCTTTACTACCTATCTCAGCCTCCCTGGTAAGTATGTACTGACCAAGTTCTATGGCACAGGGCACACATTGTTGGACCACTTCTGGGCCTAGCCCCTAACAGCCACTGTGTGACTCCATTGCCCTTCCCTAGACTTCTAGCTGGATGCTGAAGGACCATCAGGGAGATCCAGAAGCCACTGTTGGGGCCACATGGGACTGAAGGCAATGTGGCCACTAGAAGGCTCCTTCTCATGTGACATCTGCCTCATGAGCTGACTTTGGAACCTTGTCTGTGTGTCTAAGATGACCGGCCTGTGTGGAGTACCTTTGAGAGAGACAAAGAATGTAAATGAACACATTGCCCACACCAGTGTCAGCAGCCTCACAGAGGCCTCGGAACAGCTGGGATAAGTACTTCTTGGCCTTTGGGACCAGGGGATCAGAGTGAAGCATGCCCGAGCCATTCAGAATCCACTCAGTCATGTGTGGGTCAGGATGAACTGGCGTTTGCCAATGTTACAGCTGTTATTCACTCTTCTCAAAACAGAGACAAAATACTGACCCGAAGCTTGTGGTATACATGAGTCTCTCTCTCTCTCTCTCTCTCTCTCTCTCTCTCTCTCTCTCTCTCTCTCCCTCTCTCCTGCAGCTAGCACACTCTAAAGCTCCTATAAGGACAAGCTGGGATCCCAGCAATGCTTCCTGGTGCTTTTAGTTTTGAAAATGTAGAAACAGAAGGACAGAGGCCCCCTGAGTAAAGACGAGGGCACTGACCCTGGGAGGCTCTCCAGTTATGTCCCGCCACGGAGGGTGACAGCAGGATGGGGCGCTCATGTGGAGATGCATGTAAGCACCAGCTCCCCAACTCTCACTGCACCTCACATCTTTTTTGTTTTGTTTTGTTTTTGTTTTTCAAGACAGGGTTTCTCTGTGTAGCTTTGGAGCCTGTCCTAGATCTCGCTCTGTAGCCCAGGCTGGCCTCGAACTCAGAGATCTGCCTGCTTCTGCCTCTTGAGTGCTGGGATTAAAGGTGTGCGCCACCACCACCCGGCTGCACTCCACGTCTTAACATCATCTTTCAATATTGCTGCTGTGCAAGTCCATGCTCCTATCCCTGAGGTCAACGCACTCAGCACTCAGCCCATCCTGAAGCCACAGCAGCGGCTGCTAACTTGGAAGGTTCTAGAAGATGAACAAAACCAGGCAGGCTTCGTAAAGTGGGTGAAGTATGGAGGACACTGACAGTGTGGGAGGAGCTGTCTTGTGCGGCTTTGCAGCTTCTGCTCTGGGTTTTGGTTTGTTTTGTTCATTTGTTTGTTTTTCTTTAGCAAGAAAAACCTCAAGTTTCTGGTGTGAAGGATGGAGGGCAGGCTGATGGGAGGTGAAGGGGGAATTCCTGGAAGGATGCAGGGAAGGAAAGGCCCCATGTTCTGTGTGTTAACTGCCTGAGTCTTAGTCTCATTCCAAAGCTTCAGGCATCCGATGGCGAGTCGACAGTCGAGCTAAAGATAGACCTGAACTGGGAGTCAGGCTGCTGAGGAAAAGGCAGAGCTTGGGTGGAGTCCAACCAGATCGATTGCCAACGAAAACAAAAATTAACACTCTTCAGAGGAATATAACAAAATCTCAAGTTTGTACAATATATTCTGAGCATGCCCAGGACACCCCAAATATCCCCACACAGAGTCAGGAGGGCTGGGGAGCACTAACTGTCCAAGTAGGAGGACCTGTTGGGGTTCCTAGAGCCCATGTAAAAAAAGCTGGGTCCGGAGACAAGTGCAAGTGATCGATCTCAGTGCTGGGGAGGCAGGGGCAGGAAGATCCCCGGGCTTGCTGGGCAGGTAGTCTAGCCAATCAGTGAGCGTCATGTTCAGGGAGGGGCTCTGTCTCGAAAAGTGACATGGCCTTCACATGCACCTGGATACACATGCATGCTCATCCCTCCAGATGAGTATGCGTGCGTGTGCACACACACACACACACACACACACACACACACACACACAAAGAGCACACACACATTCTCTCCTCTCTCTCTCTCTCTCTCTTACACACACGCACACACAGAGCACATACACATTCTCTCCTCTCTCTCTCTTACACACACACACACACAGAGCACACAAATATTCTCTCTCCTCTCTCTTACACACACACACAGAGCACACACACATTCTCTCTCCTCTCTCTCTCTCTCTCTTACACACACACACACACACACAGCACATGAAATGACATTTAATTGACAGCCATTGCAAGGTAGCCCAGATGTTAAAAGTCAGAGGTGGTCTTAAGGAAGTTGCTTCGACTGTAGTCTGAAAATACGGTCAAGGGTCAGTGGGGAGACAGACATCAGTCATGAATAAGAGAGCATAAAAATGGGTGCAAAGTCTACAGTGGAAAACAGGGTCTAAACTCACATGAGTTAAAAGCAACTGTGGGAGCAATGGACTCAAGAACAGACCCCCAGGGATCCTCCCCAAGAAGGGAAGAAGAAAAGGGGTTCCCAGGACACATGGCACCAGAGATGGAACACACCTGTATTTGGAGCCAAGAAATGGAAAGAATGGATCACAGGGGAAGGTGGAAAACATAACTGCATGATGGCTGAAACGGCCCCATTAGGTGAAATAAACACATTTACAGCCTCAGGTTAGTCGAATTCTGATCATGGTAAATTTAAAGTCACCCAGAGCATAGTGTGATCCAAGTACTAACAACAGAGACCAAATCTGAAGGCATCAAAGGAAGTCAGCAATACAGTAGGTGCAGAATGAGTCGTGCATACCTACTATGTGCATGTATGGTGTATGTGCGCATGATGTCTCATGGACATGTCCTATAGACTATAGAGCCAGAGCTCAGTGGTCCAGTATCTTGGAGGTGCTAAAGGAAAAAAATTCAAAACCAATTTTATATCCAGCTAAAATATCTTCCAAGAATAAAGTGAATTAAGGACAATTCTGAAAAAACAAACAAACAAACAAACAAACAAAAACAACCCTAGAACATATTTATCATCCAGCACTCAAGGAAATCTTTAAGTTGAAGACAAATGACCAAAAAGTGTGAGTCCATTGGAAGGAATCAACATTTAGTTCAAGTAAGCAATTCATATTTTTCTTACACTCTTTAAGGAAGACAGATTCATTTTTATTCTTTCTATCTATCAACTATCTATCTGTCAACTATCTATCTATCTATCTATCTATCTATCTATCTATCTATCTATCATCTACCTATCATCTTATCTATCTACCTATCTATTTTGAGACAAGGTTTCATGTAGCCCAGGCTGGCCTTTAGTTCACTGTGTAGCCTAGTAGGACCTTGACTTGTTAATCCTTCTGCCTCCACTTCCTGAGTGCTGGGGTCACAGGTGTATGATTTTATCTGACTTTATGCAGTGTAAGGATAGAAGCCAGAGCTTTATGTAAGTTAGGCATGCTCTCTACCAACTAGCATATTCCCAGTTCTACATATGGTTATTTAAAACAACACAGGGTTGGGGAGATGGCTCAGGTAGTTCAAGTCCTTGACACCAAGCCCAACAGTTGGAACTTGATAACAGGGAAGTCATGGTGGGAAAGAAAGAATGGATTCTGAGAGCTGTCTTTTGACCTCCCCACATGCACACACACATAGCACATAGACAGACGGAAAGACAGACAGATACCACATACACACACAGACACACACCACAGACACTAAATAGGAAAATAAAGGCAACTTAAAAGTGGGATTTTTGTTTTTTGTACCTATTTGTGTGTGTGTGCTGGAGCTCACAACTGAGCATTTGAGTGTGCACATGGGTGTTTTGCCTGCATGTGTGTTTGTGCACCACACTCATGCAGTGTCCACAGAAGCCAAAAGAAAGTGTCAAATCCTCTGGGACTGAGTTCAGACAGGTGTGAGCTACCAAGTGGGTGCTTAGAATAGGACCCAAGTCTGGAAGAGCAGACAGTACCCATAACTGGGCCATCTCTCCAGCTCAAAAAGAAAGAGAGGGAGAGGGAGAGGGAGAGAGAGACAGAGAGACAGAGGGGAAACAGAGACAGAGACAAAGAGAGAGACATAGAGAAAGACAGAGAGACAGAGACAATGAGAAAGAAGGAGAGAAAGAAAACATAGCCTTATGGGCTGGTGAGGATGGAGTGTGAATGGGAACTGTGCCCTGAAGAATGAAAGTTGATGGGCCCAAGGTTAAGGTCAAGGCTTGGGAGTTTTCCAACATTATGCAATAGTGGTTCAGGATTAACTCTAAGCAGGGCATGAGAAGTTTAGGATGCATTCTGTAATCCTATCATGGTCATCAAAAAATGCAAAGATCTAGTAAAACCATTGATGGATAAAGTATGATTTTAAGTTTATTTTATTATTATTATGTGTGTGTGTGTGTGTGTGTGTGTGTGTGTGTGTGTGTGTGTGTGTGTTGGGGGAGAGACACACTGTGCTGTGGTGCTCATGTGCTGGGGACAACATTGAGGAGTAATTTCTCTTTTTCCCACCTTTTTGAGTTCTGGGGACCCCACTCAGGTTGCCAGTCTTGTATGGGCTCAGCCATGTCACTGGTCCAGATAAAATGTAATTCTAAAAATTTTTAAATGTTTTGAAGGAAAGAACGGAAGGAAGAAAGGCTGGAAGGAAGGAAAGAATAGAGAAAGAAAGAGAAACCAAAAACGTTACTAATGTGGAATTAATTCATAAATCCACTTGCAGCGGTAGGTACTAGTGTTGGACGCCTTTCCCAAGTATTCCTAAGATTCTGCCAGCAGACACGTGAAAGAAACATGCAACTTTGCTGGAGAAGGGACTGGGAGTTGGAGAGATGAAAGGCCTGAGGAGCTGGTCTTAACATAGCTGAAAGCTGAGGTCTCGTGTTGACATTATTTCCTCTGAGGTGCTTACACAGTACTCTGGTGCTCTGATCCTCTGGTCACACAACAGCCACAACGTGTGCAAGAGGCTTGAGAGACGACAGAGGGTAAGAGCCACAGGAGAAAGCATCCACCCCAGGGTTTACTGTAGCCAGGAATGGCTGTGTGAGCACGTATAAAGCTAAGATTGAAGTTCATGCTTTATGCTTTAAGTGGAATGTTAGATGCATTAAGTAGGAAATCAGGGTTGTCAGGGTTCAAAACAATTCCAGCTTATTCCAGCCAGCGGTCCCCTTTAGGAACAGATTGTCCTCAGAGCTTTCAAAATAAATGACTGTGGTTCATCAGGCACAGAAGATTAGCTGGGAGCCCGATGCCTCAGCTGCATTCTAAATTGCTTACTCAGACAGCGATGACTCCGTTTTTCTGGGTTCATCCACCCTTCTTTGCTTAAAACATGTTTTTTTCCAGAGTCTTACCTTAGTGCCTTGGTTTTTTTTTTTTTTTTTTTTCCTATAATGCTTATATTTTCTATTTACCTGATTACAGAGTCGGGGACAGCCAGATAGGCTGTATTTGTAACCAGGATCACTCAGCTTTTGGGGTCTTTGAGAGTCTGTGAGTTCCTGAAGAGAAGAGTTAGTTGGTTTTGAATCTTCACCGCTCAATCCACTGCGGCTGCCTGTGGCAGGTTTTTATCTTTCCTGGTTAGCATCCTCATTTCCAAAGGGAGGGCAATAACGGGAGTCCTGACTGCATAAAGGTCAGGCCTGATATGGGAAGTGGAGACCTAACAAAAGAGGCAGCTTATTCAGTGAGCCCTTAATTAAATGTTCAAATCCCATTTACACGCTCTGCGGAGCCTTACAATCAGAGGCGAGCACATTTTTATCTGTGTCCTGGGGTGGAGATGGGGGTGGGGTGGGGCATGAGTCACACTAAATGACACTTAGGCTGGGTCTTGCAGGGAGGGTGGCACTTTCTTCTTCTTTTTTAAATGAAAAAGCATTTTATTATTTTATGCATATGTCTATGCACCATGTGCATGCCTGGTGCCTGTGGAGGCCAGAAGAGGTCATCGGATCCTCTGGAACTAGAGTTCAGGACAGTTGAGACATTATGTGGGTGCTGGGAATTGAACCTGGGTCCTCTGAAAGAGCAGCCAGTGCTCTTAACTGCTGAGTCATCTCTCCAGCTCCAGCATGGCGTTTTCTAAGGGATGGCCCTCAGAATGTTTTCAGGAAGTGTTCTGCCGCCCTGGGTGGAGTCTTGGCAGTTCTCATGTGTGAAGTTGTGAGGGCTGCTGCAGAGGGATGGGCTTGAGTCCTGCAGGAGAGGAAGGCAAGGTGGTACCTGCCCGACCATGTCTGTGTGGACGCGAAGGGGAAACCTTGGGTGTCATTCCCCAGGATCCCGGCCCACCTTGTTTTTTGGGACTAACTCTATTGGCGTTGAGTTTGCTCGTAGGCTGGATTGGTTGGTCTGGGAGTTGCAGGTGTCCATCTGTCTCCACCACTCAGTCTTTAGTTAGTCATGTTTGATGTGCTACTATGCCTGGCTTTTTGGGTTCTGGGGCACTGAACTTGGGTTCCTGTGCTTTCGAGACATTTTATTGACTGAGTCATCTCTCCAGCCCTGCGATGATATTCCTAGAGAAAGCTGTCTGAGGAGCCAGAGATGCCCTGTGCTCAGCTCCCGGGCCCACCTCAGCCCCTGTAGCTAGCAGAGTTGATGTTCTCAGCCTGCCTGCGGTTTTCCTCTGCCTCTCTCACATCAGCGAGAAGACATCACCTGAGGAAGCTCCCCCACCCCCCACCCCCACCCCTGAACCTAATCACACTCTGAATGCAGCTATCCCGAAGCAACAGATCCTGCTAGACAGCGGTTCTCAGGACACAGGCTTTGGAGATAGGCTGTCTGGGTTTAGGTTTTGCAGGTTAACAGTCTGTGTGACCTTGGGGAAAGGTTAACTTCTCCGAACCTCATCTGTAAAATGGGGTGATGGTAGTTTACATGCACATGCTAACAGCCTGACTGGTACTCTCGTTAACACATGTAACATGTTCACGATAGTGACCAACAAGTGTCTGCCAGTCTTATAAACATGTCTGGAAACACCACAATGAGACCAACTACAGCTCACAATAGCAAACACTAACTATGGGCACTTGAGGACAGAGGCACCTTCTCTGAGGTCACCCCCGGGCTGTGGTGCAGAGATGCACTGTCCTCAGAGAACAGCTCAAGTGCAGGCAGGAACCTCGAGCACCCCACACTAAATGGTCCTGCTTAAGTATCGCAATTAAGGAAAATGATTGCAGCCTAATGAAAATTATTCTATTTCTATTAAATGTTAGTTAATGATGATTGATGGTCCGTGGCCCACAAGCTCACTGACACAGCTGGTGGAGAATGTTCTGGATCACACTGGACTCTGTCTGCTGTGGTGGGATGGAACAGCAGGGCCCTCAAGCCTACACCATCCTTAAAGGCTCCCTCTCCTCCATCACTCATCTTACCAGAGAAAAGGGAGCCAGAACTATGAAGTGTTTACCAAGAAAAGAATATTGGCATTGGCCGGGGCCACCTTCCCGCCCCTCCGGCTCAGAGTTCTCTGTGACAGCAGCCTCTAGGGGAGGTTTGCAGGAGGAGGCTGGGAGGGCTACTCATCCATCTACCTCAGGGGTTGGGGTCAACTCCCACACACCTCCTTCACCATCTTTCAGAGGGTGTGCCATCACGGATTTGAGGACCCATGTGTCTCTTTAGCTCTGCCTGGCTATGGCTTCAAAGGCCGGGAAATGACCTTCCTGCTACCAAGCTAGATCCCCTAATGGCATTCTGCTCCACACAAAACAGAACTGTCAGCACTTGTTTAGTGGGAGACTGCCATGGGTGTCGGGGCAGGACCCAGAAGTGAGGGAGAAGAGAGAATGACTCCTTTTCTTACCCCCACCCCGTGTGTGTGTGTGTGTGTGTGTGTGTGTGTGTGTGTGTGTGTGTGTGTAGGTCAAAGGACAGCCTTGGGTATTTGTCCGTGCCTTCTACCTTGTTTGAGACAGAGTGTCTCTTCTTTGAGGCAGGGTCTTTCCTTGTTCACTGTTGCATTGTACTCCAGGCTAGCCGAGCAGCAAGCATCTAGGGACTCCCCTGCCTCTGCCTCCATCTCTCTGTAGAAGTGCTGGGATTAGAGATTCTCTCTCCCATGCCCAGGTCTATGTAGGTTCGGGGATCTGAACTGGGGTTCTTGCACCTGTGTGAAAAGCGCTTCTTCACTCCACACCTCCTCGGCCCCATGCTTTCTTCTCAAACACAATCAATGGCTGTTTCTTGAAGTCCTTCTCTGGGTCAGGAGTGAGTGTGGAGACATTTTGTGTGTGGCAGTTTATTTAACTAGCATCAGCCACTCAGAAGGCAAATGTTGCCCATTTTAAAGATGGGCAAACTGACGCTCATCGGGATGAAGTGGCCGCGTGAGCCTGACATGCAGCCATTGCACAGAGCGCTTTTAGACCTAGAACACATTCCTCTCTGCCTCCTCCAAAGACACTTGAAACAGTCTCGTCAGTGTTGACTTAGCGTCTGCCAGGCTCTGCACAGGGCTTGGGCTCAGAGTGGGATAAAATGTTGCTGGAAGAGCTGGGAGTGAGAAAGGCATGCTGGGAATGAGACCTGATGAGACATGAGGAGGGCTTCGGGAGGGAGGGCTGTGGTGTGGCTGGGACCAGCAGTGGATGACACGGAAGCCTTGGAGTTCAGCTGGGATTTGGGGTGGGAGGCCATGGCAGCTGTGGCCGGATAAGCCACAAGGAGGCTCCGGGCTTGAGAAAAGGCTCGGAGGTGGGGAAAGCGTCTGGGGACAGTGACTCACCCTGTTCTATCCCAGCAGAGATGCCACAGGGCCTACATGGGAAGGCTGTGTGCCTTGTGGAGGGAGATACCAAATCTGTCTAGCCAAGACATAAACACGGTGTCAAAGTCCTCTAAAACACAAACCCCACTCCACTTAGGAGAGAAAAAAAACATGGCGTTCGTCTTTCTGAGTCTGGCTTATTTTGGTTAGTATAATGAAGTGTGTGTGTGTGTGTGTGTGTGTGTGTGTGTGTGTGTGTGCGCTCCTGCACTGTGTGACACTAAAGTAGAAAGGGAATTGTGAGACTGATAAAGGGGATACGTGGTGGGGAGGGTAACAGAGCACATGAAAGGGTGGCGGAGGTGGGGAGCCACCTGGTGAGCGGGAGGTGACCACCAAGAGGGGGTCAGGGCCAGAGGAGGGCAGTGGAGGAGATCATGATGTCTGCAGATGCCGAGGTGGAGTCCCATGTTTATGACTTTAAGATGTATAACCTTCAGAAATCATTTGAAAAAGAAATTCTACTTAAAACAAGACACTCTAGCAGCTCCCTGGCAACCAGGAAGTCTTGGGTGTGCACGCACTCACGCAGCCCCACAGTTTTCAAGTGGAATCAGGGAGAGGAGTTAAAGGCTCACACTCATAGTGAGGAGGAACTCGTTTGAGGCAGGGGCGGGATGAAGAGGGAGACTCAGGGAGTAGGACAGCGGCTGGGCCTCCTCTTCCTGCTTCCTGGGGGTGTGATCTCTGCTGGTGACTACCAAGTCTCCTTGCCTCATGGACACACCTCTCTCTGTATGCGTACAATTATCTGTATAAAATAAAATTTATCTTTATAAAATAAAACTTAATGAACAGGACCAAGTTGCCAGGGCTGTGGTGGGATCTGAGGGCTGGTTTCGGGGCACGGTGGTCGGCTCAATCCTGGGCTCTTGAGAGTTTGAGCTCACTCGCTGTTAGAGGGGCCCTATGGCTGCCAGTGTCCTTTGCAACCTTATCTGTTTGGCTAAGTCTGAAGGTTGGGGGTGGGGTGTGAGACCACAGTGACCCGCTTCTTAGTGCTTTCAGCAGAGCTCTCCCCACATGTGGAGAACAAAGGCACCCAACCCTACTGCGAAACGAGCTGACAGTGAGGCCGAATCCCGTTGTCTGTCCCAAGCGATCCCTCTTTGCTTCAGTTTTGACACATCAATATGTTTGGAAAACAGTCAGAGGTAATGGAACGTCATATAAGAGAGGCTCAATTAAATCAACCTCTCTCCCAGGGCATCAGGCAGACGCAGGCAACTAATGTAATTAAAAAGATAGTGTCTCCTCTCTCCCAAGTTATCTCTGGGTAGAAAGCAGCTGCCGGTATCATCAGATCGAGGGATCCACTCGGATGAAAAAAAGGGAGATAAATAAATCTCTCGGACACCCTCTCCCACAAGCTCTCCCCTCTGCAGAGGGGACTGGAGAACAGCCTAGAGCAGAAACAGTAGCTGATGCAAGGGCCACGAGCCATGAGATAGGTCTCTTCCTGGCCCTGGAGCTTACCAGTTTTGCTACACTAGCTGGCCAGTGAGCCCAGGAATCCTCCTGTCTGTCACCCCAGCACTGGGGTTACATGGGTTTTGGAGATCAATCCTTCATCTCATGCCTGGACCAAAGTCTCAGACACAGTAATTGATTGGAGTTGACAGTGGGCTGGTTTTCTCCAAAGCTAATCTGTAGGTGGCCTGAGTCAAGCTTTCCTGCCCCCATGTCAGTAGCTCCATCCTTCCCACGGCAAAGGGACCTCCTGTCGTAGACCTGTACAGAACTGACGTTTCCTAACATCCCTTAAGGCGTCATCATCTCCCCCAAGTACTTGAGAAAACTCCAAGGACCCAGTGAAGCTGTGGTTGTTAACGGCCCCTCCCAGCGGATCCCTGGCCCTCCTTAGAAGAAGTCTCCACTTCTTGACTACAGACACAGCCACTGAGAATGTTCAGTCATGCACCACACAGTAATGTTCCAGTCAGCAACAGAGCTATGCCAGGCTAGTCTCACGCGTGAACATGAATGCTGATGTTTCATAGTAGCCTCATCTCCTGATACACACTTCTCAGCATATGTCTCCACCTGTGGAGTGACATGAGGCTGTTGTGGAATTCTGTGTCTCTCTTAAAGTTGGTTATGGCCATGTGGCTAGGTTCTGGCGAATGGGCAGTAGGTGGAAGTGAAAGTTTTAACTTGTATTGGATGTCCTCAGGAGAGGAAGTGTCCACCACTTCCTCTTTACCTCTTTTCATGCACTAGAAGATGCACGTGAAGGCAGGATCTAGAGCAACCATCTTTGATGAAGAAAGGAAGCCAGAAGTTGAGGAGGTCAGAGCCTGGGCCCTGATGGCTTGGAGCTGACTTCATTGGCATGGCAGAGCAGCCCACTGCCATCTTGCTTACGTTAGATTTCTAGCTTTCCGTTCTATCAGGGCAGTGACCGTAACACTGCCAACAGGATCTGTAAAGGGGGTCTTTGTTTTACCCCAAAGTAAGATTCTGGAAATGTGAGGGGAAAGGGAGCGAGGGTGCCAGAGCTCACACTTTTAATGTGCCGGGAGAAACAGAATCCTGGAACACACAAGAGCGGGATTCTGGAGTTAGAACTGAGTCTCACCACACTGCTGCCCATGTGACTTTGGGTGCATCACTTGGCTTCAGTGAAGACCATGATGAGGAGCGCACACCTCTTCCCACGGTGCCAGCATGTGATGGAATGCTCTATGGAGTTATCCGGGAAATTAAGATTCTAGAATCCACTAGCAAGGTTCTAACTTCAGACTGAGTGGTGTCTGGCCACCTGCACATTTAAAAACTTCTCCAGCTCTTTGTGGACTGGAGAATGACTAAATTAAAAGACTCCAGTGGGAGGCCTTTCTATAAATCAATTCCCATTTACCTAGTATGCAAATCAGATGCGCCTGTCATGAATATTCATAGACACATCTCCGTGACAAGTTGCTCTGACCCTGAAGTTCCTTCTTGCTATGATTTAAACGTTCATTCAAAATTCAAACTCAAGGCCCAGTGGGAGAGTACTGTATGACGTGGTGGGGATGCGAGGGTGATTAAAATGGGATTGAAACCCCCTCTGTCCTTCTGGCTTCTGTTATGTTAGAGAGCTTGTCCCCTCCAGAGGACACAGCAGTAACATGACACCTTGGAAGGAGAAAGCAGCCCTCAGCAGACAGCAAATTTGCCCTGTCTGCTCAGCTGTGAGAAATACATTTCTATTGTTTACAAATTACCCAGTCTCTGATACTTTGTTACAGTGGCAAGACATATCCAGCCAAATCTTGTTTCCATTTTATGTTTCTTCCTGTTATCTCCACCCACAAGCTTCTGCTTGTCCTGCCCACTCCAGGGATCCACCGGAATCCTCTGCTAGCTTCGGTCCCATCTCCACGACACTGGACATTCACAGGATTTCTGGAGCACTGCCATCTTCTGATCCACTAGATTTTGGCTCCAGCCTTGCAAAACTCTTTAGTCTGGTTTGACCATGAAGAGTGCCACCACTACCAACACTGAGTCCATTTCACAGACCAGAACAGTGAGGTTCAGAGTGAACTGAGCCATGTGTGCTTCACTCCATCCTCTCTAATACTGTTCCTTGGGGCTAAGCAGCCTTATCTCTGCTCAGGACACATCTGGGAGCCAGGATCAAGAGCCACTCAAGCCTGGCCACACCAGTTGCTCCCACTTTGCACCAACCCAGCTCTAGGCTGGATCAAAGTGGCGTCATCTGAGCCCCCTTGGGAATCCACAGAGGGAGAAAGCCAAGAGTTGCCTGAGAATCCCACATGCATGAGGGGACACCCAGTGGTCTCATTTGTTTCTTTCTCAGAACTGGTTCACTTTTAGATGGGGTCAGAGCAACTGCAAGACTACCCCAAGGCCATGGCCACATCTAAGTCACCAGGTCCATCGGAGATGGGAAACATCAAGGTGAAGTGCCTCCATTACTGAGGAAACCCTGTTCCATTTAGGAAAAAAAAATAGTGTTTCTCTTTCATATTATATAATTCTGGGAGGCGGTTGCTTAGCAACGGAGCCCAGTTGGCTGGGCCGGGAGTGGCTATTAACTCTTCCCCCAAGTCAGTTGACATTGGGTCTCCCTGGAAGGCTACCAACCACCCCATTTCCATCACACTCATGCCTTTCAGTTGTCCCTACACCAGGGAACAGACTTGGTCCCTTTGTCCCAGACCTGCAGCTCTGTCCTCCTGGGGAGGAGGGACAGGCAGCTCTCTGGGAAGACTCACTCCAGTTGTCTACAACCCCTAGGGAACCATCAAGACCCTACTGGGCCATATGACATGAGTGAAGCAGAACACCTGGCGAGCAGCTGAAGCCATGTGCACAGGTGGCTGTGGGTAAACCAGCAGGATGGATGAGCCTCCACTCTGCGCCAAGACCAAGGTTAAACAGTGAGAATCAACAGGGACCAGGGTTGCCCATGCCCTTCCCCCATGCACAGACCTTATGAAATAAAAACAGATGAATGACACCAGGTACGGTGGTACACAGTCAGAAGATTGAGGAAGGAGGATGGTGAATTTTGAGGTCAGCCTGGGTTGCAGAGTGAGACCCTTTCTCCACAAAACTAAACAAAGTGCCTAAGTGATGTGAAGGAAATCATGTAAACTAGATCATTCTGCAGTTGCTTTGAAGGAAGTGAGTGGGGCAGGGAGAGGGCCTCAACAGGGAGAGGGGTGTGCCCACGTGAAAAGTTGTCCATGGGCATCTTGATTGGTCATTCTCACTAGGGAGCTCAGGCTGGCCTGGAACTCACAATCCTCCTGCTTATGCATCTCGGGACATGCACACATACTGCAGCCCTGCATGGCTGCAGATCAACTCAGGCCTGAGCCACTGGAGTCCTAGAGATGGACTCCTTCCGTCTCCCCCATCAAGCTCCGTGGCCGCCTGATCCAGCCAATGTTCCTGCAGTGATGCAGGCACTCTTCCGTCCACTGCATGCACAAACAGGTCTGCTGGCTTGAACTTCACCCTCGGTCCCGCCTCCTCCCCACGTCTACGCAGCTTCCATCAAAGTTCAGGTCGCTGAGATGTCCAAGATGGAAGTTGAAATGAATCTCCAAAAAATGAGCTCAGACCCACTCTGTCTGTCACAGTATCTTCACTGATGGTCTCCAAGCTCTTCCTGCAAGGCCAGGGTGTTCTGGAACCTGTGTCTCCTGCCATCACTCAGAAGTGCCACAGTGCTTGTCTTGGTCTGCACCCCACCAGGACCAGCCACAGTCTCCCCAGGGCCTCTACGCTTACTCTCACAGCTTCCATTGCTGCTGGTCCACGAGCCCCTCATCCTGGAGACTGAAGTTTAGGGTCATCTCCTCCAACCCCCAATGACCCCATCCCAGCACCTGTGAGCACCTGGAAACACACACACACACACACACACACACACACACACACACACACACACAACATGCTACACAGGCCACACATGCCACACACACCCCCACACCGCACACCACACATGCCCTCCCACGCCACACATACCACGCACACACACCACACATAGTACACACACACCATACACATCACACACACACACACACAATTAAAAATAAATCTTTAAGAAATGAGAAAAGTATGACTATAACAGTTAAGAGTGGCTGGAGTTCCCGAGGCTTCCATACCCTGAACACAAGACCACATACTTGCTAAGGTTTAGATATAATTCAGTTTCCATGACAAGCCAATAAGGCAGGCATGATTCCTCCATTGAACAAAACTGAAGTCCAGGGAGAGACGATCTGGGGAAACTCAGGCCCCACAGCTAGGCTGGAATTCGAACTCAGCTCCACCTGACTCTCAGAGATGGAGCCGCCGGCACTCTGCAGAGTTGGGCAGCATCATCCTCCCTATCCCCTCCCTGCATTGCAGCATGGGCAGCATCTCTCTCATGGGCAGCAGGGGTGTGTGTAGTAGAGAGCCTGAGGGGCCATGGCTCGGCTCATCGTAGGAAAAACAACAACAACAACAAAACCCAGGCAGAGTCTGCCCATCTGAACAACCGGCATGGAGAAGACAAAGGGTGAACAGAAATAACTCGGCTCACTGAGTCACTCCTGACCGCGCCAGGGAGGTTTGGGGACATGTGGGGACGCTCTGCAGCATGCGCCTCCCCCATTTCTTTATGTCCAACGTTAACTGCTTTTTAAGTGTGTCAGTGGAGGGAGCTGGCTCCAAACGGTTCTGGAGGCTGAGGGACTTAGGCTGGGTTAAAATAAAACCGTGCGAGCCGCCCCTGTTTCTTGGGAGCTTAGGGTGTGATGAGCACTGAAGGAAGGTCTTCTGTGCATCTGCATCTCGCACAAAATCCCTCCATATGGGTACCACTTGGGGGGCAGATTGATTTCTTTTTAAATACGAGGTCTTCGTATGTAGTCGAAGATGGTTCCAGGCTTGTGGGAAGGACTGAGATGTGGCTGCCCAAGGCGTACAGCTTGTGACTGGTGGAACTAGGATATGTACTGAGGAAGGTCAAGGCTGAGAGGGCAAGCCCTTACCAAGTGGGTTGATGTCCTCGACCTCTAGCATCCTTGCCAGAGCCCCCACCCACCCCCTCCCCGAGACCCTTATGGCACACTAGCCCAGCAGCGGTCAAGTCAGCCCAGAGCCCCAGGGAGCAGGAGATCAGCTTGGCAGGATGTGTGGCTGTGCAGATCACAGATGGCTGGCCTGCCGGTGCATAGGGCTTCTACTTTGTGAATTCAGGGAAGAGGGCAGAGCCAGCCCCCGTAAGCGTCATGTCAGGATGGCCGTCATTCTCACAGATGCCCGAGGACCAGTGACCTGAGACAATGCCATTAGCTTTTGTAGAGGCCCCAGAAGACAACAGAACAAACCGGCCTGGTAGCAGTACACAGGCCTCCGGGGACTTTGGTTTGGCTGTGAGGCAGAGTTATGAGTTTAGCCCTGCCGTCCCAAGGCGTTTTTTCTGTCTTAAGCTTCTTCACTGAGCTGAAATCTCCAACTTCCACAACCTCTGGGCATTCTTCAGAGCTGAGTAAGGAATTACCTCCTCCAGGAAGCCTTCTTTGCCCCCTGTGTCCCTGGGCTTCTATGGCTTAACTCGGCCACAGAACACAGTGCTTTCTGTCAAAATTTTCTGGGTACACACACATCCAACCTCCCCGTGCCAGCCTCTGGGTTTGGGGGCCAGAGGTTCTGCCCTTGTCAATTTCTTTGCCCTGAGAGCCAGCATCCTTTGACAACACCGGGCCAAACTGAACACTGCTCACTGTGTTCATCATAAAGTTCATCATAAAGCACTGATGCAATCATATCAGGGATATTGGGAGAATTCGATCCGAACAGCCGCAGGGAACTGGGCGGAGCTGAAAGCCTGGGGTGCCCAAACCACACAGTGTCAAGAAACAAGGAAACAATGGGGAGATGGCTTTTCAGAGACAACATACGGGACAGGTCTGCACAGGGCTTGGGGGGGCTGGGGTGGGACAACTACCGTTTTCCACACATCCCCAAGTGCCTGAGAAGATAAGTCACATGTACAGGTAAATGATGAAAGAGTCCTTGTGAGCTCACGCACATCAGCTACTTGGACAATATGGTGGACACAATAAAGAACTCACCAGGTCAGTGCAGTTCAGGAGACGTACTTGCTCCATGACTGGGGTAGGTAGGTTACCGCCCCTCTGAATATATGGGAGACAGAGCCCCACACATCATTTCCCCAGGTGCTGCACACCTCTATTTTTGAGACAGGGTCTCTCACTGGTCTAGAATGCCTCATGCCGGCTGGGCTGACTGGCCAGCGGGTCCTGGGGATCTGTCTTTCTCCACTTTCCCAGTGCTGGGCTTTTTCATGTGGGTTCTGGGGATCAAACTTCTGTCTTTGTGCTTGAGAGGCAAATACTTTTTTTTCCCAGCTACGCCACCTGCCCAGTCCCTGCTTTTTGTTTCTTGATACAGAGTCTGTATGTAGCCCAGGCTGGCCTCAAACTCACCATGTAGCTGAGGATGACCTTGGACTCCTCATCTTCCTACCTACCAAGTGAGGCCCCACCTCACCCTCTGTTTTTAAGTAAGGCAACACTTGCCAGCTCAGGCACATTCCGCACAGTTTCTGACATGTGGTGTTTTTGTGTTGACAGAGTGGCTGCTCTGCCCTGGGGCATTCTCTCAAACACACACACACACACACACACACACACACACCACACCATACACACCACACCACACACACACATACACACCACATACCATACACACCATACACACCACACCACACCACACCACACACACACACCACATACCATACACACCATATACACCACACCATACACACACACACACACACACACACACACACACACACACACCACATACCATACACACCACACCACACCACACACCACATACCATACACACTACACCACACACACACACACACAGAGACACATACACACCATACACACCACACACACACCACATACCATACACACCACACCACACCACACACCACATACCATACACACTACACCACACACACACACACACACACACACACACACATACACACCACACACACACACACACACACACACATACACACCACACACACACACACACAGACACATACACACCACACACACACACATACACACCATACACACTACACCACACACACACACACACACACACACACACACACACACACACACACACACACACACACACACACACACACACACATACACACCATACACACTACACACACACACACACACACACACACACACACACACACACACACTGTGCCACTGTTCACAATCCCCAGATGCCACAAGCGTGATTCGTCTTCATCATCTCCAATCCTTCAGCATTTCTTCAAACCCCTTTTTATTGGGGGGGGGGCATCCTCTATTCTTGGTGTGATCACGGGAAATAAATCTGCAATTTCACATTTCAACAAGCCATCCACACCCCCCGTGGGAGGAGAGACTGGGGTTTACAGCGAAGGCTTGGGTTCATTGTTTCTGCTGGGGACAGGAGTGTCCAGGAGCAGCAGTGAGGAGGTTAAAGCCTCCCACTGGCTCTGGTGCCCAGGCAGCTGTTCTGCCTCAACTACCTCCTCCACTAAGAACTTGGGAATTACGGGCTGAGCAGCTTGGGAAACTGGCCCATTTTACCCATTAGGCCCTGAGGCCTACAAGCTTTTTAATAGCCTATGAAAACACCTGAGAGCTGCCAACACTATATTGGCTCAAAAATAAAAAAATAAGGCAAAAAGGCAAAAATAAAACTGCAGAGCAAAATTAATAAAGGCTTAAATGAAATGTTTCTAGAACACTCCATTATGTCAACCTTGATATTTTTTTTTAATTTAGTGTTCATAAAAGTTTCATTATGTTTAGAAAGGGTTGATGGGTTTCGGTCTCATTTTATAAGGATTCCTGAGGTTGCATGCTGACTTTGAAGAAATTACAGGAAAATATAAAATGGGAACATACCTACTAATGAAATAATTTCAAAATTATCATTGCAAGCTTCTTCTATAATGCCACAATAAAAGAGGATTTAAATTTGTGTGTTTTGAGGCAAGTAAGAGACTTCAACGTGAGCTTGCTTAGGGCCAATAAGGTCTTTAAATGGTCTTGCATGAGACGGGCTGGCATGCAAAAGGAGCTAAGTAGATAAAACATGTATTCATTAACACATGGGTGAGTGGAGAGCTGACTAGGAACCGGAGACGTATGGAAGGTTGGGTAAGCCTGTGAGCATGTTGATGAGCCAATAAACGGATGGATAGAGAGATAGATGGACTTTAGGGAAGGCAAGATGGCTCTCTGGGTAAAGGAGTCAGTGGTGTTGCCAGGCCTGACCACCTGAGTTTGATCCCCGGGTTCCACGTGGGAGAAGGAGAGAGCTGACTCCACAAAGTTGCCCTCTGACCTCCACATGCACCTGTACAAATCCATAAATGTAACAGAAGAGACTTGCAGGGGTTAATGAATCAATGGCAGGACGGATGGATGGACGGGCAGATGGTTGGAGAGATGAGCAGATACACGGAGAGACAAATGAATGGAAGGCAGGAAAGATGGAGAGCGGTACAGATGGACTCATTAATGGGTGGTCTGACAGATGGGTGGGGTTGAAGCACGGGTTGTGAACAGATTAAGGATGCTTGCGTGGATGGAAGGAAGACGAATGACTAAAAGTGAAATGGACAGTGGACAGACAGACAGACAATGGACGGACATATGGATGGGATGATGAAGGTGACTTTCTCAGTGTCATGCAGTGAGCTTGTGGCCGTCCCCCGATTCCTTACACTTGCCCTTCAGGGAAAACATTAACACTCCCGTGTCTCCCCAAGCTCAAGGGTGGGAGCACCCTAGAGATAATGTGATCCAATCCAATCATTTACAGGTTAAGAAACCGAGGCACGGAAATGAAGGGTCTTGGTCTTGGCAGGCTGTCTTTACTCTCACTGGGGTCACGGCTTCAACAGTTGCTTCTTAGCAAGCCCCAGCTAAAGCCAGTTGCTCAGACACTTGGCTCTGCAATGGGAGCATGCTTTGTATCCAATAGCGGCTCCTGCTATGAACCCCAGCACCTCCCTGCACCCCCTTACTATCCAGAAGTCAGGGTTGTCTCGGGGCTGGGTTCACATCACTTTTTCTCTGCCCGTGAGGTGCTTCTGCTTACTCACGTGCATCACTTTATTCCAGGGTGTCTGGGGTGTTGACAATTAAGACTCGATAGGAGGAAAGGGAGGAGGTCCTTCACCTCCCAACATCCCTGGGTGTTCCTGTAGCTTTCCCCTGGTGACGGCCTTCCCATTCTCTGTCTTTTTCTCTCAGTCCACGTACTGGGAACCCAGGGATAGATTCCTGCACAGTGGCCATGGCGGCTTCTTCAAGAATGAATCCATGAGCCACATCACCATATGGAGCACCATATAGAGCACACCCAAGCACCTCCACTACTGTGTGAAAGATACACTGTTATAAAATCCCCCTTAATGATGAGGTAACAGCGATTAAATGATATTTCTGTGAGTCTACTGGACAACAGGGGATTGAACTCAGGGAACCCCAACATGCATAACCCTGAACTAACTTGCATTTCAGACTTGGACTTAGGCTACATAGCCCCCCCCCCCCAGCCAAACACGTTTTTTTTGAAAAATAAATTTAGTTCCATCAGGTGCTTGAGCCCCAGCTTCCCAGGAGCTGGCCACAGAGCACCTGACTGGTGGACACATAACTCCACACAGTGGGCAGCCTGAATTTCTGGCAATGTACTTTCTGAAAGGATTCTATCCCAAGCGCTCATTCCAAACGGGGTCTCTCTCCACCCAGGAGACCACTGGGAAACAATGCAGCTGGAATCTACAGGCAGATAGGAATACTCATGTTGGGACAGAGACTATATAGAGAATAAATACTTTCATGTACCCAAAAAGGCTGTGATGAATGGCTGGAGACCTGGAGGGTCTGGGCAGAAAGAGCTCTCGATCTGATTTTGTGGCATGATTTCCTAAACCAATTTAATGTGTGTGGTAGGTGGGGGTGATTGCGTGTGAGTGCAGGTGCGTGGTGAGGTTGGAGGTCACAGCGTGGCTCTTCTTCAGACACATCTAGTTTGGTTTTGAGGCAGGGTCTCTCACTGGGAACCTGGGGGCTTGCTGGCATTAGAAACAGATGTCCCCCCACACCCTAATTTCATGGGAGTTCTGAGCATGGAACTTAGATCCTCAGGTTCACTCACTTTATCTACTGAGCCACTTGAACGTTCTCTTTACATAGATGTTGTCTATGATCTTAGCTCAAAGTAGTTTAGGAAAAGTGGTGATTTGGGAGCTGGGTTTGTGATTCACACCTGTAAATCCAGTGTTTGAAGCCTGAGGCAGGGAGCTCCTGTGTTTGAGGCTAACCTAGGCTACATACTGAGTTCAAGACTACTCTGGACTCCATGGTGAGACCCTGCCTCACTTCCCCCGCTCTGCCAATGCTTTGGGAGAGAGTAAGTGTAGCATTCTGGAAAGAAGCGTGGACTTCTGAGTTAGAGCAGCGCAGAAGTGAACCCAGCTGTGAGACACCCTCCCCGCCCCAGCACAGGACTTCACATCCCCATGGCATTTTCTCATCTGTGATACCAAAGTACATGACTCACTGCATTGCTGCAGGAAGGACATTTAATTTCTTCTGGGGCAGGAGATACACAGCAGGCACTTTATACATGATATCCAAGCAAGTTGATGGATTCCATCCCTGCCTCAGTTTCCATATCTGTAAGTCATGGATTCTTTCAAAAGTCCCGTTGGAGCTTACAAGGTTTCTGGGTAGACTAGCAAGGTAATGAATGGAAGCTGAGGCCTATTCTGAAAGCCAAACGCAGCCTAAGTGTCGGCAGTATCACATCTGCTAGTGCTAAAGCAATCGGAGTTACTCTGTTATTAATACTTACAGCTGGTATTAATCCTTGTTATGACGCCCTGCCACGATTATAGCCACTGACGCTGTGAACGAATACTAATGCCTTCTCTTCGATCCCGCCTGCAATGTTTCACATCGCCCTCTGGGGTTAAGAGGGACTATGCTTGAAATAAGAACCTGGGATTGTGGCATTTCTGTCGAATCCTCTGCATTTCAAAAACAAATAAGGCAAGGGCTCTCTGTATAAACAGACACGGATAAACCTACAACCCAGCATGGGGGGGGGGGGAAGCGGGGAGACGGTGAACACAGCACACACAGCCGTACACTGCAGCCCACAGGGACGACTCTGATCACAACCAGGAAGGGGAAAAATGGCCACGGGGTCTCTGCCACACCCCCTTCAAGACCCAGATCTTTTTCCTTTCTTTGAATCCAGGTTGGCCTCAGGGACTTGATCTGATTCCAGGAGTGCAGCGTGCACATCCCAGTGCTGCCCCCCAACTTTTGGCTTTTATTCTTCTAGACAACTCCCCCTTAGAAAGGGGCCACACTGGGAGAAACCCGAGTCAGGGCAGCGTACATAGGAAAGAAGCCCCACTTGCAGGCCCAGGTGATCAGGGCTGTCAACACTGACCCCTAAGAAACTTCCAGCCCACGGAAGCCTCTGGATGCTTGTGTATCTGCTCAGTACCCCGTGTAGCAGAACAGCTTCCCTGCAGAGCCCAGCCAGATCCCAGACACATGAGACTCCTGCTTTTGTTTTTGTTTTTGTTTTTTTGTAAGCCATTAAGCTCTGGGATTCTGTAGCAGCAGGCAACTCAGAGCAGGAGACAAGGCTAAATCAGCCCATAGCACTGGGAAGGCTCCCTGGAAGAGGAGACATTTGGTCACGGGGATGCGGGGGATGCAGGGGATGTGTGTCATGCCTATGCAGGGACAAAGGCCTCCAGCTGCCAATCATAGGTCGTCCCTCTTCTTACGTTGGTACCAAGTCCAGGGATCCAGGGCAGAGCTCTGTGGATGAGCAGCATTCCAAGCCTTCTCTCATCCGGATAATGGAGTAGTCTCTATAGGGATCAGCCCGGCGCCACCGCTTTAAATCAAAACGACAGGCCCTCCAAACTGGTTCAGGTGGCTCGTGCATTTATATAAACGTCTTTTGCCAGAACGAGCTTGCGACGTCTAATTCCTGCCCCAAGCACATTTTTATAGTTAAGCTGTACTGTAAATGTCATTTAATTTACCCAGTAACGTTGGGCAGGTAGTAAATGGTAGCATACACTGGATTCTTTTTGGGGGGGGGGCAGGGCGGTCTGGTCTGATCAGGATTCAGGAAGAGGAACTGTGAATTAATCATGGTAGGCTCCGATTGATAGTTTTTCAGTCCCTTCTCTGCTGTGTTTCCTGTGTTCTAGATGTTAAGGGAGGAACAAAGAAGGGCTGTGATGTGCCTGGTAGGTGGGGGGGGGGGGGGGGGGTGGCTGGCCAAGGTGAGCTGGAGGTATCAGCCAGGTGGGAGCCCTCGGCTTCTAGCAGTCTCTCGCCATCCTCCTGCCCCTTCCTCCCTGCGCTGGAGAGAGGCTGTGACCAGAGAGGGTGCTAGGGGCAACATTCCAATGTCCATGACCTTAGCTGGGGCAAGAAGCAACCCGTGGGCTGCCTGATGGCAAGCAGGGGGCAGTGGAAATCATCAGGCCCTCTCTTCAAGGAGCTCCCGAGGGACACTGCTTTATCTATTTAATATTTCTGCTTCATAAACAGTGTTTTCCATCTCTCCACCCTGCTTGCACACGAAGCTGAAAAGACCCCCTCCTCATCTCCTGTCCCCCACGGTCCTGTGGGAGCCTGTCTCTTCCACTTCAAAGATTCTCGGTCTGGCTGAACGCCACAAGCTTCCAGGACCCTGTGTCAAAGTCCAGCGTGGAGGAAGACCCCTGCATATGGGCTCAGTTTGCGCCTTGGTGGTTTTTTCCTCGACCAAATACTTGAAGCAAATTAAGGGGGAGATGGATTTATTCTGGCTCATGGTTTAGACTACAGTCTGTGGTGACAGAGACGGCATGGGAGGGGCAGGAGCATGAGGTGGGGCTGCTCACGTTATGTCCTCAGTCAGGAAGCAGAGAGCAGACAGGATGAGGGGCCCGGGCTGTGATGTCTCAAGGCCTGTTTCTGCTACATCTGCTTCCCCTGTGGACATTCCTCGTCCTAAAGGTCCCAGACCATTCCAGCAGCTGAGGAGGAAGCCTTCAAACATGTGCACTCTTGGGACACTTCATGTTCAAATCACAACCCGTTAGCAAGCACACACCTCCCCTCCATCTAACATCCGTGAACGCACCATCTCCACTCAGAGTCAGCACCCTCCACATGACTCCAGTGATGGCTGAGTTTCCTGATGCATGCGCGCACGTGTGTGTGTGTGTGTGTGTGTGTGTGTGTGTGTGTGTGTGTGTGTGTGTGTAAACCTGGGGCCAGTGTTGAGCTCTTCCTCGATTGCTGTCTACTATACTCCCCAAGGCAGGGTCTCAACTGAACCCAGAGCTCTCCATTCCACTAGCCTACCTAGCCAGCTTGCTCCAGGGCCAGTCTCTGCCTTTTGAGCCCTGGCCTTTATGTGAGTTCTGGGGTTCCATCCTGGTGAGGAAAGCACATTAGCCTCTGGGGCATCTCCCATCCTAGAACAACTTTCTCTTTAACGTCACCCCTGAACTCCGCTGTCCTCTTTTTGGGGACCCAACCACACTGGCTTTACACTATTCATTCAAATGCTTTAAGCTCTGGCCAGTTCCCCACGGAGAGCAGGTAATAGCGGCTAGAGTGTCCCCCACCCCAGCTGCAGCCGGTCCCCTGCAAGTGAGGGAGCAGAAAGGCAGGCTGATGGCTGCCATAACTCATGTCCAGGGTGCCAGCCCTGGAGCACCACAGACCTGCACCTGGCATACAGGAGGCCAGGGTGTGATCGATTACACACTTCACGGGCCACGTTTCCCTGGCTCATTAAAAGAGTTAACTGGATTTACCAGGAAGATGAGCCATGAGAGTATGGCTGCCCTGAGTGGGGAATGAGGTGGGCGGAGAGGAGCGTCCACCTCCATCCATGTCACTGGGAAGAAGCGGACCCTCTTAGGGTCACAGAGGTAGGATTCACACCTGGGGCCACGTGGGCTGCAGCTAGTCACTCCATCTATTCAGGTCTCAGTGGTAGTTGTGCAGTGGGGATGCAGGAGCTGGCTCCAAAGGCCAGTGTGGGGCTTCATTGAGGAAGTAAATATAAACACAGTGACTTCGAGGAAAGACTCACAGAGGGAACAGGCTAGTGACCAGCCATCCGGGCAAGAGTGGCTGGGGAGAAGGCTGAGTCACAGGAGAGTTTGCCACCAATCACAAGGACCTGGGTTTGGGTCCCCCATATCCACATAAAAAGGTGGGCGTAGAGACACATGTCTGAAATCCCAGAACTGAGGAGGCAGAGACAGGGGGACCCTGGAGCTGACTGGACAGCTGAACTGGAGGGCTCCAGGGTCAGTGAGAGACTCTGCCTCAAACAACATGGTAGAGAACAGTAACAGAAGTGTAAACCTCTGGCCTCCACACACATACACACATGAATACACACACACACACACACACACACACACACACACACACACACACACACAGAGGCAAGGTTGACCAATGCATCAGGAATACCCAGAAGCCAGTGTGAGAAGCTCAATTATGGGTTCTTGGCGGTGGGCATGGGATTACCTGGGCTTCTGGGTCTTGCCAAATATCCTACATGATTTCTTCTACTGATCTAACGCAGCCTCTAGAGATGGGGATGTAAAGGCCCAGAGAAGGCTAGCCACAGTCCCAAGGTCACACAGCTGACTCTGACATTCTGAGGCTGTCTATTATTACGTCCACACATGTCTGCCCCCTTCTCCGACACTCTAGGGACACACATGTCACCACTCACCCCATTATGCAAATGCTGGGTGTTCTGCATGCTGGGAGGATTCAACCCAGTTCATGAAATATTAATGAATACCGATGGGCTGAATGAATGAGTGAAGTCGTGAATGAGCAGTGGTGGGATCCAAGAGAGTCAAAGTTCCCGGAGGGTGGGCACTGCTCTCTTTTGCTCCAGTGGCCAGAGCAGAGCCCAGGAAAGAGTCATACAAATGGTTTGCTGCTTAATGGTGAGTCAGTGTGCCAGCTCCTGCCTTTCCCATGGCCTCCTGGCACTGAGGAACTCATCGAAGACTGTGGGTGGAGCAGGCCCACTAGCTCACCGTAGCAGAGATACCTCCTAGGTGCAGGCAGCGGAGGTGGGGAGGCATCCGAGATGAGATTCAAGAAGGGTGTATGGGTATGCTTAGGGGGATTCTGCATCTTATTCCCATCACATCAAAGAGAGCAGTAAAGGAGGAAACTAGAAAGAATCAGAAATGCGTACGCTTCACTCGAGGCCATCCTGTAAGACACCACGCCTGCTCTCTGCAAACTTGTTTGTGTCAGGGAGCAAAGGACCAGAGGACTGTTGCATCACGGAGCCTCTCTCAGTTTCCTTATCTGCACAGTAGGCTTTACTTTCCACAGTGCTGGTTCTGCAGCTTTGTTTGTGAGTAGCGACTTGTGGTGGTATTGTGCTCCCCAAAATATTGTGCACCCTAATAAACTTATCTGGGGTCAGAGAACAGAACAGCCACTAAATACAGAGGCCAGAAAATGGTGGCACACACACCTTTAATCCTATCATTTGGGAGGCAGAGATCCACCCAGATCTCTGTGAGTTCAAGGCCACACTGGAAACAGCCAGGCATGGTGACTCACACCCTTAATCCCAGGAAGTGCTGGCAGAAAGCAGAAAGGTATAGAAGGCGTGAGGACCAGGAACTAGGCTGGTTAAGCTTTCAGGCTTTCGAGAAGCAGTTCAGCTGAGATTCATTCTGGATGAGGACTCAGAGGCTTCCAGTCTGAGGAAACAGGATCAGCTGAGGAACTGGTGAGGTGAGGAAGCTGTGGCTTGTTCTGCTTCTCTGATCTTCCAGCATTCACCACAATACCTGGCTCAGGTTTGATTTTATTAATAAGACTCTTTAAGATTCCTGCTACAGAAAGTGCAATAGTGGAGTCCTCCACTGTGCGTCAGGGACGGCTCTTCTTGCTATTTGCAATAAACCTCCCCAGGACCTGGAGTAATTAATTTGTTTGGGAAGAAATCTCATTAACTGATTGTCCAAGTTAATACTTTGTGGGACACACTTGGCTGCCTCTCTGGACCCCTCATCAGAGCACCAGGTTGTGTTTTCCCAGGCATAGCACAGAATGAAACGCCAGCACATTACCGTGACCACCAAAGTCAGGTGCATAGAGAGCAGGCTCCTCTTCTGCCCTGGTGAATTCTGGGATGGGTATGGCAGGCTCTCTGGGAATGACACATTTATTTGGCTCATTAAAGAGCATCAACCAGGTGGTTGCTTTTTAGGGAGGAGGGCAAGCCCAGGCTAGCTTGTTTGGCTTATAGACAGCAGCCTTGGAGTTAATGGAGTTCCAGTTCTGGCTCCCTTAAGGGTCCTGCCTCTTACCTTGCAGTGGACTGGTCCACAAGGGACAGCAGGGGACCAGGGACACTGGAATTTCACCTGAGTTCAAAGCGCAATAATACACCTTGTTTGTGTACTACTGTGCCTTTCACACCTACTAAGCACTCAGCACAGGCAGAATGTGCTGAGGCAGACAGTAGGTCTTCAAAAGTGGATGGATCCTGACTTCACCATGAATTGCCCCTCCGTCACCACAGGCACTAGTAATTAAACCCAAGTCTGTACATGACACAATGGTAGGGATTCTAGTACATTCCAGGAATCTCTCTTTTGCAGCATTCTGGATCTGCTTGATTTGCAACTCAGAGAGGGAAGTGGTTGAGAGAAGGCCCTGTCCTTTCGACCCCCTTGCTCAGAGGCTGCCCCACAGTATCCTCATGCACACAGGTGCCTGGGCTCAGGGAGGTCCCAGGACCCCTACTTTATCTCCAGGGTTCTGTAGTTGAGCTGAGCTCATCTTTGCTTGTGAACCACCAGCCAGAGAGTGAGGGATGCGCCCACCTGTCTCTGCGCCTTTTGCTTGGAGCCTCAATTTTATTAGAGAAGATAGTAAAGTACCTTAAATTGGGAAGTAGAGCGTGGATGTGGGGTCGTAAAGCCACTCTGCTCTCCAGCGCATCAAAAAAAATGTTTTATCTACTGGGAATCATAAAAGTGCAAATTCTGTCCTGGGTTGTTATTATACACCGAGACGCCGCTGTCATCACAAGATTCCAGGAAAGGCTGCACTTTCATTCACATCCAGGAGCAGCTAGCTGAGTAACCTGCTTGGAAGCGCACATGCTGTTTCTACAAAGGTGGAACACCTGCTGATGCCCTGAGTTTGTCAGGAGACCAGTGCATCTCTCTGTAAGACCCGCCTACCCAGGGAGGGGGCTCAGTGGGTGAAGTGCTTGCCTACTACCCACGCAACCTAGCTGCATGCTGGTCACCTCAGCTCTGGGGGAGGGAAGGAGGGTGTCTTATTAGCTAGCTAGTATAGTCAAATGGACAGTGGCAGGCTCAGTGAGAGACTCTGTCTCAAAAAATAAGGTGAAAAGCCATTGAAAAAGATATGCATATCAAAGTTAACTTCTGACTGTCATATGCACACACACACACACACACACACACACACACACACACGTGAGTGCACCTACTCATGTACGTACGCACACATGCCCTTTCCAACACAATAGTTCCTGCATACTGACTCAGCTGACACACACCGATCTCTTCAGGCCACATCCGGCCTTACCTGAGCTCATGTAGGATGTACAGTAGTGGGAGCCTCTGTCCCTGCCTGGGAGGCTCATCGGACCCAGCGAGGAAGCAAGGCTACCCCTGATGACGGTGACACATCTGTCCGGTGCACCCATCACCGGGTCCTGCTGTGTGTGAGGACACACCCAGGCTCTGCGTTCCTTAGCTTGTAAGTCCTCCCTGCAACCACACAGTGGACCACTGCCATTTTCACTTCATAGTTGGTGAGGCCTAGACACAGGATAGCAGGGGCCTGCTCACACGGTCATGCCTTTGACATTTGGATCAGTGAGGAGCTCTAAAAGCTAGATGGAAGTTCATGAAGAAAGAGTGAGAACACAACAAAACATTCTTTGTCTTTAACCCCAACAGAAGCACAAGTATGCAAATTAGCCTCAGCACATCATTTTTATTTATGCCATAAATTAGGCAAATTTCCCCTCCTGAAGCCCTGGAAAATGAGGCTTGATTCCACATATTTTGCATTAATTTCCAAGGCAGTTGGCCCCAAATTAGCTTTACAACTTGCTAAACCTGCTTTAAAAGGGGTGCAGAATGGAGAGGGCTATTCAGAAATCTTCAGGGAATGAGATGTTTGAGGGGGCGCTCTGTGCCCTCTCTTTGAAGATTAATGTAGGGGTGTGGTGTACTTCCAAACCCGGGGCTGCCACACACAGCTGCATAGGTTGTACACGGATTAATTCCAGGCTACTGTCTGCCTGGAGTGTGGTATGAAAGGCTCCTCGTGGGGCTGTGCAGGGAGGTGATCCTGTGTATCCCCTCTGGACCGTGCAGAGAGTGAAGGAAACACTTTGAATCTCCCTTTACAGATGGAAACAGGCTGGAGGAGTGTGTGGCTTCCTCCTGCTCACGCAGACTCACCAATCCAGGCAGAGCTCAGTCAGTTCTGTGGGGGTACTTCCTCCTCTACAATCACAGCCCCCCAACCCCCCAACCCCAGGAGAGCTCTCAGGACCTGGTCAGTGAACCTGCACCTGCCTGGAGGCTTGTATTTGTTTCTTTTTTCTTTCTTTTGGTTTTTCGAGACAGGATTTCTCTGTGTAGCTTTGCGCCTTTTCTGGAACTCACTCTGTAGCCCAGGCTGACCTCAAACTCATAGAGACCCACCTGCCTCTGCCTTCTGAGTGCTGGGGCTAAAGGCATGTGAATCCACTGCCCGATGAGGCTTGTAAAACACAGCTGGCCATTGGGCATCCCCTTCCCTCCCCAGGCTAGCATCTCTCCAGGCTAGTGCATTCCACCATCTTTCCCTCTCTACTCGGAGTAGGTCCTGGTCCAGATGTCTACGCCTTCTCTCTTTATACTCAGCTTGATGTTTAGAGTGTGTCAACTTTAAATGAGTTCACATTCAGCTTTCTTATGTCCTCTGCTCCATCAACTCAAACTGCAAATTCCCATCCCAAGTCAAGGGTGTGGAGAATATATATTTTCTGTAAATGGTTTTGTTTTGTGTCCAAATACTTTACATCTTGGTTGTAAATCCATCCATCCATCCATCCATCCATCCATCCATCCATCCATCCATCCATCCATCCACCCACCCATCCACTCATCCACCCTTTCAGTCACTCTGCTCACTCATAGAAATGATAAGAATCAACTTTCACCCTCAAGGATCATCCAGAGGTGAGGAAGACAGTCACCATGGCTGTGGGGCCTCCTAGCTTGTGGCCATGATTGTTTGTGTGTCCCTCCCCCAGCCTGCTGAACACATATGTGCCTGCTGGAGCCACATCTTAGCACCCTAAAAGTGTCAAGGAGACAGCAGAGCCCATGAGCATTGTCTCTCCTGGCCATTGTTCTATTTGGCTTATGGATCTGAGTGACCTCGCTTCATGTCTGGGTTAAGCAAGCCAGCCCATTTCATGGCACAAAGGGCAGTGTAGGACCAGCCGCATTCATCTGGGAGCTAAGAAAAAGCTGAGTGTCCTTAGCTTAGTTAGGACAGCGATGGCCTAGAATAGTCTTGTGCAATGGCTTTCTGGGGGAGATGGGGACTGGTGCTCACTCCACTGTCCAGCATGGCAGCTGCCAACCATGGCAGACTGCTTGAGATGCGGCTGGAAAGACATGGGAAACTCTAACCCTACTGAATGGTCACCACATGTGCCAATTGGCAGGGCACAATCTCTGGCAGAAGCTAGAGACGTCGTCATAGCCCAGGATGAGCTGAAGTGGGAGGGTGGTGGACATGGTAAATGGGAGTCAGGTGACTAAGAGGGAGCCAGTGCCAGTAGATGCACAAGAAGTGCAGAGATGGGAGGGTGGCTGCCTGTGACTCAAGCGCTTCAGGAGGCCCGGGAGTTCCAGGCTAGCCTGAGCTACACAGCAAAACCTTACCCTAACAAAACAAGACAAAAACTCTGGAGCAAGCCATCCTCCGTTCTTGAGCTGTCCTGACTGAGTCTTTGTTTTCTGCTCCATTTGGGTTTCTACAACACAGTCCCTCTGACTGGGAGATGTGTGGATGTGAGGAGTTTGCTTCTCATAGCAGTGGAGATGAGAAAATCCAGTGCCCAATGACAGCTTGCTGCTTACACCCCAGCCTTCTCAGTGTGGAGTCTGGGGTTGTCTTCAGGCCTGTCTTCTGTTCAGTCCCATGTACGTGTGTGCAGCATGTGTTTGTGTGTATGTGGAGGCCCAAGGCTGATGTCAGGAGCCTTCCTTTGTACCTGATTCATTGAGGTAGGTTCTCTCCCTGAGCCCAGAGCTCACAGACACTAGTCTAGCCAACCAGCTTGCTCTGGGGGAGCCTTCCTCTGCTTTCTGAACACTGGAATAACTGGCAGGCTGCCATGTTGCCATGCTGCCACGGACCTGACATTTCCATGGGTTTGGGGGAATCTAGACTCTCATCTTGATGCTTGTAAGGCAAGTGATTTACCAGTCATGGCCTGTCCTTAACTCTGGCCTCTTTTTTAAGGTCACTAATCCCATTCTCAGGGCCCCACCCTCTTGCTGATTGCCACCCACAAAACCCATCCTACCCAGGGGTGGGGTGGGATTTGAACATATGAAACGTGGGTGGGGTACAAACATTCCACTGCACATGCCCATTTACGATGCTCAGTTTTGCATGTGCCTCCAAATTGGGGGCAGGTGAGGCTAGACCAGGAAACTTCCACCCAGAGGCCCATGCTCAGCACCTTTTCCCTCTATGGTTTGTCCAAAGCTCTAGACCAACTCTGGGCACTGGACTTTGAATCCACCAGCCTGGTCCGGTTTCTTGTCCGAGGCTGGTACTGACCACATCACTTTTGTCCCAGGCAACCTTCCCAGGTCTTTACAACACAGGCCCCCAGATTTCTCCTTCAGCAGCAGTTCTCCAAGATCCACAGAGGGATCAAGGAAGCCCCACAGGTATCTATGGCTATGGCTGGATCTCCCAGAGCCCCTGGGGTTCTGCCCACTTGACTCAGGCCATCTCTGCAGATGACCCTGTTCCCAGGGGCAAGGCACTCTAAGGGTACCTCAAGGATGCAGGTGCCAGCTCATCATGGAGGCTCATGGCTTGACATTGGCTTCCTGTCTAGCTTCCCCATTTGGATCTATTTATGATGCCTTTGGCTTTGTGGGCTGTGGCTTCTCAGCTCAGAAGACATACATTTGAGACAAGCGAGGAGTCTACACTTTCCCTTCCTCCCCCACTCCTCCCTTCCTTTCTCCCCCCCTCTCTCCCCTTCCTCCACAGGGTTTAGATCTGTATCTGAGGCTGTCACGGGAGTCACTATGTTTTCTCATTCTGGTGATCCTCCTGCCTCAGCACACATCACTGAACCTAGCCTGCTTCCCGGAGTCAGAGCCAGGGTGAGGACCTGAGTCCTAGCTCTGCCGCCCCTCCAGTAGGACTTTGAGGCACATCTTCCTTGTGTCTGGCTTTCTTTAATAAAAATGGGAGTATGGGAGAGAGACAAAGGCAGGTGGGGACCCTAGAGAGCTGACTCAAGAGGTGGACACTGCAGACCCTGGGAAGGCTATCAGAATGCCACCAACAAAGGCACGTTGTCATTAGGGTGGGCAAGACAGAGACTGCCACCATAGGCCAGGTCTGTGCCAGCTCAGGACATAACACATCCACCAAGCAACAGATTTAAAAGCCAGGCTGCTGACTCTGAAGCCTGATGTTTATTAATATCTTTGTGTTTTCCCAGGATTCAGTGGGGGTATGTGCTGATTTTGGAGCTGCCAGGGACCTAAGAGAAGACAGATCCCAGGGCCACCTGTAGAGCATCCACAGAGTTTCTATATGGCAATGAGCTCGGCTGCAAGAACAACCGTATCCAGCATTTCTTCTGGAAAGAAAGATGGCTTCCGGAAGACCCACTGGGAGCACCCATTATCATTGTACAGCGTTTGCACAGAGGGGCCTTCTCTCATTACAGGGTGTATCTCTCTCCTCCCTCGTGTTTTGATTTCCCTCTGTTCCTCCGTTCACTGTAGACATCTTCAGCGGTTTCACATTTGTTGCCTCATTGATTTTCCTCACAGCCATCCTACAAGGGAGGACCCCGTGATCATCCTCTTGTAAGACAAGCTGCCTGGGATCACACAGATCTGGGAGGTTCAACTCCAGGTCACCATAAAGAAGATGAAAACAACTTAGCTTCATTGACAAGTGGTCTGTGTGCTCACACTGGGGCAGATCCAGGCTGAGGAGTTTTTGGATGCTTAATGTTCAGTCAAGTCATCTAAGAAACGGGCGGGGGGGCAGGGTATGTGAACAAATAATGAGTGAATTACCCATAATTGAGGGATGAATGGGGGGCAGAGAGCCACATGGATGGCCTGGGAGGAGATAAGCAATAGGCAGCTTCTGGGTTCGAGGCTAGCAAGTTCCAGGGTAGCCTGGTCTACACAGAGAAATCGTGTCTCTGACTTCAAGGTCAGAGAATGGTGTTCGTCTTTTGTGTGGGGCCAACGCAGGCTCAGGGAGCTACAGCAAGCAGCTCAGGGCTGCACTCTGAAAACAGCTCACTGGGAATTTTATCTCATGGCCTCAGTTGAGCCAGCAGGAGGTTGTCCTAGGGGGTGGTCGGGGCTGCAGGGTCAACCTCAGTAAGAACGGAACGTTGCTTCACATAGGAGCCATCTCCCAGGTCTGAGCAAAGCTGAGGTGACAACTTCCTCACAGAGCAAGCCAACTCAGGACACCTGACATCTGCTCCTGGATGAGAGGACACCTGCCAGTGTGGAGTCCTGCCAGAGGGACATGCTCTCCAGGCCGCCTCAGTATCTAGGACAAGGCTGGGCTTTGGGATCCAAAGACCCTGGGTTTGAATCTCACTTCAGTCATGGTTTGTCCATGAGACCCTGTGTTAGGGTTTCCGTTGCTGTGATGAAACATGACGGCCAAAATCTACTTGGGGAGAAAAGGGTTATTTCAGCTTACAGTTCCACACCACAGTTCCCCACTGGGGGACGTCAGAGGCAGGATTCAAGCAGGATAAGAATCTGAATGCAAAAGCTGGAGCACAGGCCGCACAGGAGTGCGGCTCACTGGCTTGCTCCTCATGGCCCGCTCAGCTTGCTTTCTTATATATTCAGGACCACCATTCCAGGGGTGGCACCAATAACCAAATCAGTCACCACTCAAGAAAATGTACCACAGGCTTGCATGCCAATCTGGTGGGGGCATTTTCTCAACTGATGTGTCCTCTTTTGAAATAACTCTAACTTGTGTTAACTTGACATCAAACTAGCCATCACAGACCCTGAACAAATGCCTGGGTGTTCCTGAGACTCAGTTTCCCCTTCTGTAAAATTCAGCTGTTGATGTCACCTGACAGAGTTGGACAGGATCAGGTGGGAGAATGCAGAAAAGGCACAGAGTAGACTCACACTGGTCTCATGAGAAAGCCAGGAAGTGGGAGTGTTTGGGGTCTTCCAGAGCAGCCCCATCTCCCTGAGGTTCAACTGTCTGGTGAGTGCCAAGCTCACGATTGTCCTGGCTTTTCCCAGCCCTGTGAGGGCTGCCTCATGGTAATGATCAACCCACCAGCAGATGGAAAGACTTTGGCTTGTGGCTAGGAAGTGACTGTGTTTGTCCTGAATTCTGATTTCTCTTCCATTGTGAGAAATTTCAGTCAGTTTCGACTGAGCCAAGGCTGTTGGGGCTATTGACTGGCCTTGCTTTATTCTTCTTCTTGGCTGTACAAAATAAACCCTGAGCTCCCTCTTCTGAAGCCTTGACTTAGGAAAATTCTAGCCGACCCAGTGATCTCCATCACTGGCCCCTGAGAGCTGGCCCCACCTGGTGGCTGTATCTTAGTGGAGGTTTGTTCCCTTATGTTATTTCTACAATAGGGCAGGACCCAGTGTGCACAGCCCATCCCACAGGCTGTGCCTGGGTTCAAGGCTTCCCTGGCCATCTCTGCACGATGGCTGGAGGTAAGACTTCAGCTGCTCTAAGTTTTGTTTCATCATCTATAGAAAGGGGGGAAGCTGGGAGGCCTAGAACCTGGGACCATAACCACGGCATGTCCTCACCACGTGCTCACCACCCACCACCTCAGTGACTCGGCACCACTCCCTACACCTTCACTTCTGACTCAGTTTACCCTCCTTATCCTCAGCCTGAGTGCCAGGCACTGCACCAGTCACCAGAGTGCATTCAACACCCACCTTGCTCATGCCAGTTGGCCCCTGCTGTGCGGGGCTTTGGGACAGGGAGGCATCAAGGGACTTGGTGTAAGGGGTGTGTGTTTTGAGGATAGGATTCGGGGGACTGCGGAAGTGATACCGTGGGTGAAGCATTTGTTGGATAAGTTTGAAGACTTGAGTTCAGACTCCAGTACCCACGTAAGAGCCAGATGCAAGTATGTGTCCCTGTGACTTCACTACTGGGGAGGGGGAAGCAGGTGGAACCAGGGGATTCCAGATTCAGTCTCCAAAAGTAAGGTTGAGAGCTACTGAGGAAGGCACCCAGCGTCAACCTCTGGTCTGCACACCTGCACACACACACACACACACACACACACACACACACACTACACATATACACACACTCAGACACACACAGACACACACCACACACACAGATACACACACACACACAAGACACCCACACACTACACATATACACACACTCAGACACACACACACACACACACACACACACACACACACACACACACAAGACACCCACACACTACACATATACACACACTCAGACACACACAGACACACACACACACACACACACACACACACACACACACACACACACACACACACACACACACACAGGTCTCATTTTGTAGCCCAAGCTGGTCTAGTACTCACAATCCTCCTGCCTCAGCTCAGCTCAGCTTTCTGAGAGCTGGGATGATAGGTGTGTGCCGCTACAACTAGCCAAGAGACTGGTTTTCCTAAGGGAACAATAGGTTTTGTTACATTCATCTCAAAGTGGACAGCATGATGTCATAGGGCATGTGGTGGCACATAATGGTCATCAAGCACTTGGGAGGTAGAAGCGGGGGGTTAGGAGTTCGAGGACAGCCTGGGATACATGAAACCCTGTCTCAGCCCCTCCCTCACGGCACACGCACTACATATACAGTAAAATGGGCTCTACAGCAGAATTCATTGACACCCTGTTTGTGTCACACAGTGACTCATCCCGTCTCTCCAAACGAGATTCCTAAATGTGGCACCTACCCTCCAGGTTAAGAGAGTAGCACACAGGCCTGGGATTGACACAGCCTGCTCCCCATTTGTGATCCCCTTCTCTTGGTGCCTCAGTTTCCCTTATCTGCACATCAGGAATAACATGCATTTCTGTCTGGTGGGTTTTGTGGTAAGGGTTTTCCACACGATCCTCACGAACCACTCAGCACGAGGCTTGGAACAGAACTCCCTCCGTAATGGATGTTTTCGTGACTTACATACTCTGCTACAGTTGAACCGAGGCCACACAAGTCTACAGAGGTACCCTACCCTGTCCCCCTGCTCCAAGCCCCCACCCCCACAGAGCCAACGTGTTTACTCTGTGCTGTTGTTACAGACACCTCAGGGCTGCTTCCATGTGCATACCGGTGGGAGGCTGCATGGCGACTAGTATGTTCTTAGCAGCTGGACCCCACTCCTTTGTGAAGAGACCCCCCCTCTCCATCTGTAGTGAAGGGCAGTGAGCACCATGGCTCACGTTCTTTTGTTCCCTCCCATCTAGGGAGCTCCTGGGGTCTGAGGGAGCAGGGCGAGCAGCAAGTGTATCTGTCTCTATCCTCCTCCTCCTAGATCCTGCCTGCTCAGGGTTCCCATGCCTGAGGTGGAATTCTCTGCTTGGTACCTGCTGCATCCATCCCTCCAGGGCTACTGGATCAGCAAGTCTTTACCCATCAGGCCTGGTGAGAACCATATATGGCCACCTGTTAGATTTTCCCTCCACCCAAAGCACTCAGCTGACAACTCGAACCCTGTAGATCTCTTGCTGGGGTGCAGGTACATGGCAGGAAATAGTACCTGGCACAGGAACACTGTGTCTTGAGTATTGCCCATGTCTGTCCCCATCCATTCGTCAAAACCCCCATTCCCAATAAGATGATATCAGAGCACAGGTTTTGGAAAGTAATTGAGTTGAGTTGAAGCCTGAGAGGTTGGGCCCCAAGATTGAGATAATGGCCCTTGGAAGGTGAGGACACCAAGCCTCACTATCTTTGGTAGCCACGTGAGAGTGAGGATTCAGCCATCAAGTTCCAGTCCTCATCAGACACCAACTCTGGGGACCCTGTGAACTTGGACACCACAGGACTGTGATTAATGAACTACTGTGTTTCCAGTCATATAATCTAAGGGATTTTTGTTACAGCAGCTTGAACAGAGCCACGTCAGAACCTGAGCCTTTTTCTAGAAGCCTCACTCATGTACTCTTTCCAATCTATCGTGTTTCATTGTCATTGAGGTGAACGCCGATTCCTGGTGGTGGGTTTAAAGCCACACAGTACGAGGATCTGGGAAGGAAAGCTGTGTATGTCATGTGGTACTGAGTTATCCCTTGCTAAAAAAGCTGTGGGCAGGTAACTAGGGCTGCCTGCTGGCCCTCCTCCCTCATGTTGGCTTAAATCACCTCATCATTTATGTGAACGTCTGTGTCACCCAACTTCAAGAGGCTAATTTCTTGGTGCTGGTTCATAGAGGAAGTTTGCTCAGGAAAGCAGAGATGCATTAGGCGTATATCGAACGTGTGTGTGTGTGTGTGTGTGTGTGTGTGTGTGTGTGCGCGTGTGCGTGTGCGTGTGCGTGTGTGTGTGTGTGTGTGTGTGTGTGTGTGTGTGTGTATGTGTACACGCTGGTGCGCGCGCACCAGATGTGTACCAGCTTCTTTGATACCAGTTACAGAGTCCTATAAACACCCTTCCAGGTTGGTCCCATCATCCCTGAATCTGCTCATGTCCCACAAGTGGCAGAATGGAGTCCCACACACGATGGTCGCTTTGAAGGTCAATCGCAACCAAGCAATGGAGTGAGTTTGGACTGGGGTGGCTCTGAGTTCAAAGCCACTCTTCCTAAACCCTGCTAACCAGACACTCACCAGAACAGCCTCATCTCTGTCATGGAGTCCAAACAGTGGCAGAGAAGGATAAGTTGGGGTCTGAGTTCTAATGATACCTTCCTGGGAACAGCATTCTTCTGCCTGCTTCTCATCTCTGCTTTTCCCCTGTTCACTGTGTGTCAAAAGCTGGCAGTGACCTCTCCCTGAGAAACAGGGGCCAAGCACACTAGAGGAAGAAGGGCGTGGAGCCGAGGCCCTCTGTCCTAGATTTCAGTGTGACACACACACACACACACACACACACACACACACACACACACACGGAGCTTCTTTCTTCCTAACCAAATCTTCCTCTTTCCTTCTCTCAGGTACCAGCTGCAGCTTTGAGAGCCCCTAGTGGAGGTACACAGCATGTGCCTGCAGTAGCAATCAACACCCAAGCAGGAGAGTCAGTGTACTGTACTCCTTGAATGCCTTGCAAGAACGGACTCCTGACCCAAAGTCACGAAGCAAACTGCTCTGTTTGGGAAATGTCCTTTCTCCTTGGAGAAGAAAAGGACTGGGATAGTTTCCTAATGCCATGCCCAGCAGAGCTGTGCAAAAATACAAGAAGAATCCTTCAAGTTTGGATCAGGTAGTCAGTCCCTGGTGGGAGCAGTCAAAACTCCTTGATAAAAGGACAGCAATTCAAAGAAAAACACAGTTAAGAGGCTGTAACAGCAACACGTGCCAGAGACTGGGGGAGGCATGGAGTTAGAGTCTTACTGAGCAATACTGAATTTGCTTTGTTGATCCAAGGGAAAAAGAAAAGAAAACTCAGTCCTACCATGTATGTGCAGTTACTCCCCACATGCACGTCTTAGACAAGAAGGGTCCTCTTCAAAAACAAGCTACACTTCATACTTATTCCCGACTCCCAGCAAGA
The DNA here is from genome assembly GCF_903995425.1 of Onychomys torridus. Classification (NCBI taxonomy): domain Eukaryota; kingdom Metazoa; phylum Chordata; class Mammalia; order Rodentia; family Cricetidae; genus Onychomys; species Onychomys torridus. Next base: position 40,372,075 of record NC_050464.1, on the reverse strand, counting down.
CAGCCCAGAGAACATGAGCCCTGCATAGGAATACTGCAACAAGTCCCCACCCCTCACAGGCATGCAGAAATACCAGTCTGCAACACTGGGCTCCTCCAACACCTCTCCTGTCTGGTTTGAGTGGATTTGAGCTACAGGCTAAAAATAGAATTTATTGTGGAAGATCAATTGTTTCCAAATGGACTGTTCAGAACTGGCAGTGCCCATGGGCCACCCTGGCTCTCTTCTTATGACTCAGTCAGAACCCCATGGTTAGTAATGAGCCTTTGGAAGAAGTGTATCAGTGGACTTTGATTTGGTGGTGACCTGAACTTAATTAAAAACATATGCTCAGTAGCCATGGTGTGGAGCAATTGGAAAACACAAAATGTCTAATAAGAAAAAAGTCAAAACACAAATGCACACACCCTGGTCTTTCTTTTACACACTGGCACACACCGAGGACTCAGGGTGCAGAATCCTGATCTTGGGTGACATTTCTATACATACCATTAAGACCCCACCCCCCACCCCCCATGCCCATAGTGATGTTTTAGAGAAGGTAAAACTGAAAGGCAGAATGACTTTAGAGAAGACAGCAAGCCCCTGGATATCTTTGAGTTTCTCGTGTGTGTGTGTGTGTGTGTGTGTGTGTGTGTGTGTGTGTACAGATTTAAGAGCTGGGGCAGGGCAATCTGGATCCCATTCAAGGCCACCACGCTATTGTTGGAAAGAGACAGCTAATTAAGAAAGGGCATGCTGGGTAGAAACCATTGATTTAAACTACATCTCTTTTCCGTCTTTCCCAGGGAAACTGCCCAGACCTGGCATACATTGTGTGTGGTGGGGGAGTTAGTATCAATATGTTTTATTAAAGAAGGGCAAAGAATGTCCCTGCTCTCACTTCTGGGCCCAACAGTTAAAGAAAAGAGACTGGGGATAAATGCCTGAGGGGGGCACTCCAGGCTGCAAGGAAGAGACCAGCATCCAGAGGCAGGGCCTGAGATTTCTGAGAGCTGTCCGGGGCCTCTGGTGCTGAACTCAGGGGTCCAGAATTCCCTGCCAAGATGCCGCAATGCTTGTCTGTCCCCTGAACTCCAAATCGAGAAGACCCAAATGAAACGGAACTCCTGATGGACAGGGCGAGCACCCCATGCTGTGTTCAGCTCAGGCAGACTCCCCAGCCATGTTTTGAAGTTACCATGTGGGGGAAAAAGAGTCACATCTTGCCAAAAGAAGGAGAGGTTAAGCGGTCCAAACCCAATAGCCCGACGCACTAGGCTCTCCCAGCGTCTCCAGCCAATCCCCATATCTCTGGGTGGGGGGTCAGCTTTGGATAAGTTAGATTATCCGCTCCTCTCCACCTCTGTTTCTCACTATAACTTCCTGGGACCCCAGCAGGGGGGAGCGAAGGTGTGGCTCCAGGCAGAGGAAGGAACTGACAAGCTCCACAAACCCAGACCCCCTTCCTAATCTGCAAGCACGTGGCTTGCACTAACACTCTTTCCTCATTCCAAATATCGACGAGGGAGGCTAGGCTGTATCAGGGGGAGAGGGGCCCCAGCCACTGATGTTCTGACATCTCTTCTCACCAAGTTCTGGGGAGCCCTGAGCTCCCCTCTATCCGAGAAAGCCACACCCAAGTTCAATTTCTTGACACCTGGCTGGGACCCATCCGGGGGACAGCCCCTCTGGGTAGCTGGAGCCAGCGTGGGATGATGGGATGGGAGGGAATTTGGTTCTGGTGACAAGCAGTCAGCTGTCCCCTTCCCATACCTATCCTCTTCCACAGAGAACGACAAAATAACCTGGCAGTCAGCCCCGGGTGCAGTTACAGAGAGCTTCCAGAATCTGGAGGTTTGGAGAGGACTCCACTCCAAGGAGCTTCCCCGGACTACAAAAGGGAGTCTGTTCCCAGCCTGAGAGACCAACGAAGGACCCGAAGCCCAAGGCGGGAGTCCTTCAGATGCATCCCCACCTCCGCGCTCAGGCAGGGATGAGATGCCCAGTCCCGAATCCGGGCGGCCCGGGGTGGTGGTGGTGGTGGCGGCGGCGCGTGTGTCCTCGACCAGCCGCGACCCCCTACTGCCCAAGTCAGCCGCGACAACTTTGCCCCCTCTGGGCCAGGGTCCTCGGGGTACTTACCTTCCGCCCGAGCTGCTGTGGGGCTCCCCAGAAGCAGGGCGACCAGAAGCAGAGCGATCCTGCCGGGTCCCGCGGCGTGTGGCCGTGCCACGGGCATTGTGGCTGCGGAACCGGGATCCGGGCAGAGAGATCCGTGTGGCGGGGTCCAGGCAGAAGGATCCAGACAGCGGAGTCTAGGCAGAAGGATACAGGCAGCGGAGTCTAGGCAGAAGGATACAGGCAGCGAGGTCCAGGAAGAAGGATCCGGGCAGCGGGATTCAGGCAGCTCCGTCCAGACAGAGGGATCTGAGCAGAAGGCTCAGAGCAGCCCGTTTCCCGAACGAGGTCCAGGCAGAGGGATCGGTGCAGCGAGGTCCAAGCAGAGGGATTTGGACAGAGCGATCCGGGCAATAGGGTCGAGGCAGCGGCTCCTGGCGGACGCGCAGCCCACGGTAGCTCTGGCCGAGCTGCACCGGGCGCGGGCGACAGGCGAGTGAGGAGGAGCCGCGGGCGGCGAGGGAGCGGAGGGCGGGGGCTGGGGCCCGAGCGAGCGAGCGAGCGAGCGAGCAGGAGAGAGAGCTAGCGAGCTAGCGAGTGATCGAGGGGGAGTAAGCGCGAGGAGGCGGCCAAGGGCCGCTCCGGGGCAGCCTGGCCCTCCGGCCCTGAGAAGTTGGTGATATGGCCGTGTCCCAGATGGGCCCAGGGTCCCCTCTCTCTCCGCGGATGCTGGGGCAGCCAGACAAGACGGAAGAGCGCCTGATGTGTCCTTGCAAACCCAGTCGGTCAGCAGCAGGGCTTCTCTCTCCTCTGCAGAGCCTTTTTTTTCCGGCCCCTGAGGGCCCCACCCTCCCAATGCCCTGGAGCTTCCACAGAGAGTCCCAGTAACCTAGGAAGTCACACCGACTGCATCCAGGGACCTCGCTGGACCAATAGACAGGACCATGGAATCCTGTCTGATACCAAGTAGCTCTCCACCCTGGAGACGCCCAGTCAGACTCTTAGGTGTAGACCCACCACCCATGTTAGGATCCCAGTTCCATCCGCTACATTCTCATTCTCAACAGGGCCCTGAAGATCCTCCAGGCTTCCAGAGCCCGAGCCCCATTTCCCCCTCCCCCCAAGGAAATCTTTGGGTCCAGGTCCATTCTCTGGCCGCTGCTGTCCAGTTCAGATTCTCCAGCAACGGGTCTTTCTTCCACAAACAGGAGACAAGCAGCCCCTTGTAGCCAGGCACTGGCCAAGGGCCAGGTGGGAGATGCCTCACACCCAGGGAGACCGACTGACCTCCTTGTTCTGCAGTTTCACAGGCCCAGCTGGCTTCCCAGGCCCCTCACCCCAAGTGAAAAGCCCTCTCCTCCTCCACCCCACCTTGCCACTCTGCACAGGCAGGGAGCAGATGGAGGGAAGGTTGTAGCAACTGGGAAAAAAATAATGTCTTTAGCAGAGTGGAGGAGCTGGGAATCCCTAAAAAAGGAGTGGGGGAGGGGAGAGCTGCAGATGGGAGGAGAGCCCAGAGGAGGGAGTATTCTGGTCCAGGCTGCAGAAGCCCCTGCACCCTCACTGTTCAGATGCTCCTGTACAGGCCATGCACTTGAAGCTCAGACTCCTATCAGGCTTAAGATGATGGAGAGCACACTCTATTTTCTCCATGCTCACCTGGGCTCTTGGGCCAGTAAAGTCACGTGGATTTCAAAAAGGGCAAGGTTGAGACAGGGACTTAGAAGGCCCGCTTCCTCCTCTAGGGGAAGCCCAGGGTGCTGTCCTGCCTTCCTGCCCAAGGGACAGCAGGTGTAGGGAGCAGCCTGGCCCATCCTCTCTTCTCAGGGCTTGCATAGGACTAGCAGCAGGCGGTGGGTCAGTAACTCTTGAAGAACAGAAGCATTAAGGAGGAATACAGGAAGATGGAGGCAAAAGAAGAACAATGGAGCCGCAGGTGGAGGCCAGAGTAGGAAGGTATAAATACCTTCTGCTTGACAGACCCTGTGGCAGGGTGAGGTCTGTCTGTTCCAGTTTCACTATGATCAGCATCTCCACTGGACCCTTACCAAACAGGGTCCACCTCTCCAAAGGCACTCAGCCAGGAAATGGCAGGATGTGATCAGTCAAGGCCAGGCCTGAGTTGAAAATCAGACCCTTGTCCCCGTCCATGATCCTTCCCACCGACAAGGTGGCTGGCTCTGGGCTGTGACCGGGTAGCTCTTCCCGGCTCGCTCTTCCCGGCTCTTCAACACATTACAAGTCCATCACTGCAGTCGCCATTTAGGAAGGGTGGAGAGTGTCTAGCATGAGCTTGTGTAGACTATCAACCCACGGTGGCTGTAGACTAGTTCAGTTTGTGCTGAAACTCTGTAAAAGAGAGAAACTCAAAAATCTGAAGACGTGGCATTGAGAGTGTCAGGTGGATGAAGGTCACCAGCAAGAAGCACCAGCTGGGGACAGAGCTAGAACAAAAGCAGTGTGTGGGGAAGATCTTCCCCATCACCAGACCCATTTCACAGAAGGGTAAACTGAGAGGTGGGAGGCAAGGTGACATGCTTCACACTGTGCATGGTCCAGCTCTACCCAAGTTTGTGTTCTATCTACTGCCATATTATGCCTGGATTCGGCTTTGGAGTCAGTGTGACTTCCCGTGGCCACTGTCAACTGGGTAGAGGACCCCAGGTTCTGTTCCTGCAGTTGGAGTGAGCCTGCAGTTCTATCCTCCTTACATGCTGCTGTGCAGTCAAAACCAGTCTGTGAGGGTGAAGGCTGGACCCTGACCTCATCTGTCTCTGCAGAAGGCCAGGAACAAGAGACTTGTGCTCTGTGTGCTCTCTGAGTTCTGGTTTCCTCTCTTGAGGGGTAAAGGCAAAAACAATGTCTGTCATGTGGAGTGATTGACAATGCGCAACAGTCTCCTCCAGGCAGGGCAGGATGCTCTGTGCATCCTCACAGACCGAGGGAGAGGACCACAGGGCTGGGTCAACTCAAAGCTTCATCTGGGTTTGGCCTCAGTCTGAGTAACTGTTGTCAGCAGTGCCCTGGACCATGAGGGAACTGCAGAGCCAACCCAGGTGCCTGTGGTCACAACAGCCGTGCAGACAGGAAGCTGGAGCTTCTGACCCCGGCTCTGCCTTTCTAAGCGTCTATGAGTCACTTGCCTCTCTGGACTTGGTCTCTCAATCTGTCTACCTATCAATTCACCTATTCACTCATCCACCCTCCTACCCATCCACCCATCCTTCCATCCATCCATCCACTCACTCAACCATCTATTCACCCAGTTATTAACTTTAACCATCCATCTATCCATCCATCCATCCATCCATCCATCCATCCATCCATCCATCCTTCCTTCCATTCATTTACTCACCATCTGTTCATCTAACCCATCTTCATACACATCCATGCATCCACTCATTAGCAATCCATCCATCCATCCATCCATCCACTCAAACACACATCCATCTACCCATCCATCCATTCTTCTGTGCATCTATTCATCCCGTCCATCTATGTACTCAACAACCTATCCACCCATCTCTCTTCTACTCATCCATTTACCATACACCACCTTTCTATCTAGCCATCTACCTAGTCAGTTACCTATTACCCCTCCCTTCTCCTTTTCCCTTCCCTCTGTCCTATCATTTCCTCTTCCTATGCCCCTATTCACCCAGCTGTCCTCTGTTCATCTGCTGATCTATCCATCCACCCACTACCCCACATCCGTTGTGCTCAATGAATGGTACCTACATGTCCAACTCAGTGCAAGCAGCAGTAAATGCAAGTCATCTCCTGCTTTCTAGGACTGTCTAGTGAGGTCTGCCAACCAAAAGGCTCAAGTCCTTTCCCGTTAACCAATACTCCAATGTGCCAGGGAAGCAGTTTCACAGAGTGGCCAAAAGTCTGGGCTTTGAAACTTTACAGCCTGAAATGGAATGGCTTCCTTAATGATGACTGTTGACCTTCAACAAGAACTGAAAGACATCGAGGTCCATCTTGATGCCGAGACCAAGCATCATGTGCCTCTGTCAGGATCACTGATCTGAAAGACTTTTATCACTGGGTACTGGAGGAGAAGAAAATAACCTACTATTTTGAAGAGGGGAAGCAATATAAATGAAGACATCACCAGTAAGAGGGATATAGTAAAAGGCAGTATACCCTTCCCCTGCATGTCTTTGAAGTGAAGATGGAGCCTCTAGAGACATCTCACGTGGTCTTCATCACAGAGCACAGCTTCTGCAGCCCCTAGTGGGAAGCCTGGGTCCTCACTACGCTCTGGTTAGAAGCCGACAAGGACATGGTCAAGTGTGAGGCAGCCCGCACCACCTGGCCACACACATTACCTGCAGAGGACAATCTACCCCTTTGGTTTCTTTGAAGATGGGTCATCTCTCAAATGCCTGTACAAGAAGACAGTGCCTTTACTTTACTACTGAGAGTTCGCAGCAGAACACAAAGCCAGCTCATGGAGGAATCTGCATTTTCCAGGGGCCAGAGAGGACAGGAAGCTTCTGCAAAGCCAAGAACACGGAGAAAGCTCAAAGATGGGGAGAGAAGCATCCATGCGATGGGGCACCACAGCTGAGATCTGCAAGCCCAGTGGGAAGATTTTCCTCATGAAGGGTTATGTGCCCTGGTCTCAGGAGGGAGAAAAAAAAAAATCAATCAATGACTGTGTATTTATATAGTCCGATGTTGCAAACCATGACACACATTTTTCCAGGCCACTGAGAGCAGCCTTTGTCTGCATAGATGCGCTGGTGGGTTATCCTATGCTTTGAGAGACTGGGAACCTGTGTATAACTGCGCCCATGGCTCACTAGGCTCCTTTGGAGTCAGACATGCCTGGAGTTGAGCTAGAACACCCTCCTGGGATGCAGCCTGTGAGGCTCATCCTCGGCATCATCAGGGGCCACAGGGTCACTTCTGGGGAGGGGGGTCACTCCAGGAAGCTGAGCACCCAGCCTGACTTAATGGGGGGTGCTCAACTAATGTGAATGAGGCTGCCGCCTCCAGAATTACTAATGAGCACTGGGCGGTGAGGCACACAGGCTGCAGAAAAACACTCATGTGGGGTTCACTAAGTGAATTCGTCAGCATCTGGACCCAGAAACAAGTCTGGCTGAGGTTAAGGGCACAGAGAAACTAATGCTCCAGAGCCTTCCAGACTCTTGGCCAGTCAGATCTGTTTTCTGGGTGACTGGCTTCCTGCGGAATTAACACAGACAGCCTGCTCTGTTCAATTCCAGGAACATACTATAGCCCTCTGCCTTCCTCTCCAACCTCACCAGTCTCCTCGGTGTGGGATATGGAAGGGGCCAGCCTGGGTCAGTTTCCTGCTACTCAATACTCCATCCTTATTCCTGGTCACAGCCAGGCCTTGGAGGACAGGAGAGGGAGGGCAAAGGGCAAGGACATTTGAAGAACCTCTGAGGTTGGCAGGGAGAGGCCACACACCCAAGCTCACCAAGTCTACGTGGGGTCTCTTTTCCAACACTGTCCCAGAGGAGTGCCACCTTGGCATAGAGCCCAAGGGATTGTGGGCTTCTCTGGCCTCCACAACAGATTCCTGGGCTCAGTCTAGATATCCCTTGCCCTCTCTGGTGTGGATTTTACCCATTTGAAGGAATAGAATATTTAGGGGAAAAATCACCTCCCATTTCTGAAGATCAGTGAGTCTATGTTGTCAGCTTCATACTTGGTAACTGCTGGTCTCTACTGAATCTGCCCTGGTGAGAGAGAAAGCCAACATTTGTGAGCACATGCTTGGAGTTCAACCTCTGATGTCCCTCGAGTCCTCAAAACCACCCAAGAGCTCAGACTACTATATACCAAGCCAAACTCCTACTCAGCCCACAAAACCCTCTTCAAGTGCCCCCTCCGCACTGTTTAAGATAATGTCTCACTCTCTGTTCCAGGCTGGCCTTGGACTTGAAGTCTTTCTCTCTCTTTCCCAGGGCTGGGGTGAGAGGCATGGGTTACCACGCCCCTCTTCGTTCAAACCTGCCTGTGTTCCTTTCTGAAGATTCTGACCTCAGACCTGTCGGATCTTTTCCTCCTGGCTGCTAGCTGGCTTTCTCTCCCCCCCCCCCCCGCCCCAGAAAGGCCCTCCCTCAGTTTGAAATCTTTCTTAGCTCAGGAAACTGTCCACACACCTTCTGAATTTATTTAGGTGCTTACACGTGTGTTGTTGACGTTCTGCTAGACGGAGCTCTGCGGATACGAGGGCCTTTTGCAACACAAAGCTCCAGCAGGTTTTCAACAAAAGCCTTGTTAAATTTTGAACAACTTCCTGCGTAAATCTTCACTCTGCAGGCCGGTAAACAGAGGCTCCTTCTCCCATCACCAGCCTGGAAAGAGCAGAGCTTGGATTTGTACTCAAGACTACTGGGCATGGGCCTGGGGTCTCTAACCACTTGGCCACCTGGCTTCCCAAGCCCGGGAGCTGGTGGCCATGGTTGGCAGTCAGGGTCTACACCAGTGGGGACCCTCAGCTGGTGACATGATGTGAGTTCCAAGGCCCATGTGTCGAGAACGCTTCAAGCCTTCTCAAGAGAGGGGAATGTTGGCAGGGCGGTGAAAGCCTGATGCTCCCAGCCCCGCACGGCCATTGCCGATTATTAAAATAATGGTATGGAAACCCACAGGCTTTGTGTACAGCCGCTCGATGTGAGCTTTGTTTATTCCTCCTGCTGTTACCATGGCAGTGAGGCTGTCTGGATAACCAGGTTTCTGCTTGATGGAAGGGAATGGATTCACAATTGCTCAGGACAGGGAAGGGGGGTGTTGATGGTCAAACACAGGCTTTTCCTTGTCTGTGTGCCTCAAGCTCTACAGATGTTCAACAGCAGCCGTGTCCTGAAGTCTTACGTGTCAATAAATGCTGCTCCTAACCTACAGCCTCCGTGGCTCCCCATGACCCCGCGTTATCAGGGCTGCAGACCTTAAAATGGTTGCCAGCTTTCCTGCCCTGCACACAGACCTGTCTGCCGGAAGCCCCGCTCTTCCTGCTGCCCTCTCCGGGAGTTTCATCCCTCACATAGCTGTCTGTGGTGGCTGCCAACCTGTTAGTCTTCCTGGTGGCCTACCAGACCATCTAAGGCACGACCACCCAGCTCCATGCCCCTCTTCCTTGCCCACACTCTCATTGGGTAGCTTCCTTTCTCCCACATCTAAAGTTCCTTCAAACACGCTTTAGCCCTTGTGGGAGCCTGAACCTCAAGGTTCTCCAAGGTGGGCAGGACTGGAGTCTTGTTCAGTGTCTGGCAGGGTCTAACACAGTGAGGGATGAGATCCAGGACCCTCCTGGGATATCAAACTGCCCAAACAAAGATAGGATGCTCTGGGGGCCGCCTGAGGGTGGCTGGGTGTCTCTTACCCTTCCAGAACAAATGCCAGGATGTGAACCAGGCCTGGAAATACTTCTCCCATGCCTGGAAATACTTCTCCCATGCCTGGGTTCCAGCCAAGTTCACCAACTCAAGCTTTGGGAAACTCAACAGGCAATTTAGCCTCTGAGACACTGGCTTGAGGTTCTCATCCCAAACTACAGCCACAAATGAATGCCCAAGGGCCTCCTTGGGGTCCAAGTCCATCTCAGAGCCTGTGGGTCCCAAACACAGGGTGCCAAATTCCTCATTGTTACAGACACAGCACACCTAATGTCCACTGAGTGCCCACTCTGTGACTGGACTCAAGTAATAGGAGGATCTGTCTAAGTTACTGAGTGGTCCAGGCTGCAGGCTACCTGGGTCCCAAACCTTGGCGTTTCCATGGTGATGTGGAGTTCCTCAGAGCCTCAGTAGCCATCATAGGAGTCAGCTTTTCTGGATGAAATTAAAGATGTTGGGGTCTCGGTGATGATGATGAGGATGACAGCAACTTCATCAGGAGAGAGTTGGAGGCACAAATGACAGGCTGAGTTCCCTCCACCCCCAAATCCAAACTCTGAAATGCTCCAGAATCTGAACTCCGTTGGTTACTGACATACAGACCAGAGTGGAAAATTCCACCCCTGACCTCAATGGGTCACAGTCAAAATGCCATGTGTATTTGCTGTAGTGATCTTCATCTGCATGGGGAAGGTGGAAATGAACAAGAAGCAAATGTCAGATTTAGTTTTGGGTTCAAGGTAATTTACTATGAATATTTGAATATCCTAAAACCTGAGGCATTTGCATCCCAAGCCTTTCAGGCAAGGGGCCTACACCCCACTACTCATGAACACTTCAGTAAGGGACAGGCTTCTGCTGGGTCTCTGCCCACAGCTGTGGGAACCAAGCTTCTGCTATGCAAAATCAAAATTATTATTATTATTTGTGTGCATGTGTTCAAGAACATGTTCTTGTGTGTGGGTGCCTGTGGGGCCTGAGGACAGCCAGCCTAGGGGTGTTGTCCCCTGGGCACTGCCCACTCTAATTTTGAGATGAAGACTGACCCCAAACTCACTACCCAGACCTGGTCCATCTCTACAGCCCCAAATGAAGCTCTTCGGATCATGTACAAGCAAGTTTGGAGCAAGTGAACAGCAGAGAGGCCGTGAATGTGAGGCTCTCGGGGTTCAAAGCCTCACCAGCACACAGGCAAGAGGACAGCTCATTACCTTGTCTGCGTGCTGCCGATCATCAGTGGAACACACTGTTTCTCTGTCTCCTCTGGTGTTTCTTTGATGTCTTTATGACACACATATACACATCTGTTTCCAAAGCAGTTATCCAGAGGCAGGATGGCGCAGCCCAGCCCATGCAGGGTCCAGGAAGGAGAGGACCAGCCCTGTTGCCCGTGACGATATACCTCCCCACCTCACTGTCCCTGACAAGGGATAGATGCTAATGAGGGTTTCATTGGCTTGGGTTTGTTTTAATTGAATCAGATCTGTCTAACTTTACTGTGGCTTCTGATGAACAGGGGAACAAAATCAATAAACATACCGAAAAATTGGGGCGTGTTATACGGCTAATTCAAATTTTATGTTATAATCATGCTTTAATGTGTCTTCTAATTGGGATAATTAAGCTGCCAGTGACAGTGCTGACTGGGACAGAAGCTGCCGCTGTGCCAAGATGATCCGCTGAAGGCTTTTTGCCATTTTTGGATGCTTTTTGTTATTTGGTTGGGGTGTTCCAAGGTTGGGAGTGCCTTGGTGTGGAAGAAAGCTCCCTGAACTCTGGATCTTCCTAGACAAGTCCCAGGTCTAAAGTAAGGCTGACCAGGAGACCCTCCATGCCCTCGATCCACTGTCAGATGCTGAATGAGTAGGAGCCTCGTGCTGTGATGGGCACTGAGAGGCGGAGTCAGCCATTGGATATGGGAGATTTGTCTGTGGGAGATCCCAAGTGGGGTGAGGATCATGGTGAGGACACAGAGAGTCCGGGTGGGTGTCCCAGAGGAGGCAGCTCCTCAGAGAAGCTCAGAGGCAGCCCAAGTCGGAGGAAGCTCATGGCAGCAGCTGTGGGGTTCCGGTCAACGTAGCAGCATTGCTCTGTGTTGGAGATGAAAGGGTGCCGAGGACTGAGTGGCCTGGACCACGGAGGGCATGGATGATATTCATGACGCTCATCACCTGCAGGTGAGGCTTCACATTTCTGAGGCTCATCATCCCTCCTCCCTCACCCCCTCCTTCAACTCTTCTCCACCCCTCCCTTCTCCCCTGCTGTCCTCCCCCCTGCCCTCCCTTCTTACTCCTGCAAAATGATGTATTGGGTGCAAATTCTGTGCAGGTCTCAGGTGTCTCATCCCAGACTCCGCCCTGGTCCTTCAGTTACTGACCTTTTCAAAACCCCTTAGAACTCTGGCTGCCCATGGGGTGCCACCGCTCCCACAGCGCCTTACTATGTTCTGGGTATGTAATGTTGCAGCTCTCTGGATCTAACTGTTCAGTCACTCATCCATCCCATAGTCATCCTCTCGTGGGGCCCTCAGCAGCTGACCTTGAAGCAAGGATTGGGGTGCATGGTGAAAGAGAGAAGTGAGCCTGGGAAAGAGAGAGCAGCCATAAAGAGCATCACCCCCACACTGTCTGGGGCTCCACACTCCTGGGCCATGCAAGCAGAGGCCTGCAGTACCGTGGCCTCAAGGTCATTCCCTGTAGGCAAGAGATTTGGGGATCTGCATGTTCAGTACTGGCTTCTACCAGTCCCCAATCCCTTAACTGCTGGGCGTCATGAGGTGACTTCCCAGACATCTGGGCTGCCAGATGTGACTAGTAAGGGTCCACTCATCAAGGCACAAAGGACTTAATGACACAGGGCAGGCTGTGGACTGCGGTGTTCACATTGCATTCAACACATCTGTGCACACAGCCTCTGAAGTTCATCTTCTGACCCGTGCCTGCCCAGTGAGTGACTCCTGTCTGCCCTGTGACTCCCCAGACCTCTTATCATCGACATGTAATCTGCATTTGTATCCCTTTGTCACGCTTATTGGTGTGTGCAGACTTCAAGATTTCCGGCCTCTTGTCCGACTCTTGCAGAGACAGGCTCCCCAGGCACAGCAAGCAAGCTGGACAGTCTGCATTCCCCACACTGGAGACTCACACAAGGGCTGAAGAGCGCCTGAGGCCTGAGCTATCACAGGCCAGGCTGCCCATAGCGGTCCTGGCTTCTGCCCATGGCTGTGGGGAGTCCATGCAGCAGCAGCTAGGCAGGTAGCCAGGTTGCACTGCTCTGACAGGTACATAGCCAGGTGGCTGACACCAGATAGGTCCCTCCTTCCTGGGGAAAGAAGATGCAGCTGTCTCCAGCTAAGCCGGAGACGCTTAGACATGTGTGACTCTCCACCTTTTCCACCCACAGGGACCGGCTGGGAGACGTATTGACTTTGTCAACCCCAGGGCTAGCCCTGACGGTGAGCTGGTGTCCCTACTAGTTGACTGGTATGCAGGACATGTTGAAGTAGATGGAGTTCTGTGTGCACAGAGACATGATGCTCTAGTATATGTGCACTGACCATCTTTCTTTTTTTGAGACAGGGTTTCTCTGTGTAGCCCTGGTTGTCCTGAACTAGCTCTGTAGACCAGGCTGGCCTCAAACTCAGATCCTCCTGCCTCTGTCTCCTGAGTGCTGGGATTACAGGTGTGCGTCACTATGTCTGACTTCACCATCTTCTTTATAGGTGGTGAAACTGAGGCTCAAAGGAAGAGTCCCAAGTGGAAGCACCTTGAAGGGCCAGGACCTGAGGCCTCCACTTGGCAAGTCCAGCTGCTCTGGCTTGGAATAGAAACAAGACTTCCAGAGAGCCAGGGCACTGTGCGTAGCTGCTGTTATTGATGGATACTCACTGGTAATGAACTTCAGCGACCCAAGTAATTACAGGTGAGGTTGAAAGTGTAAATAGGATCCTCATTAATATAAAGCAAAGTTATCTGCTATACAAATGACCAGAAAAGGCATTGGCCAAGCATATCTTTAAAATTTTTATTTATTTATTTATTCATTTAACTTTCAGGAAAATAAACATCTTCAGAGTGTTTTAAAAAAACACACAGAACAAGAGAAAGCAAAGCCGGACCCAGCTCTTCAAATGTATACGAGTACAGCTGTCACAGTGTGTGTGAATGGCACTACACACATGTATAGGGTGAGCCTGTTCCACTGAGTAGGAGAGTGTATGGACCCAGGACCTGTTCTCAAGTGCTCACCTGTAGGAACCAAGAACATGTTTTCTGTTTGTCTTTGTTCTTTTAGGGAGCCAGCTCCCAAATAAATACACATGGAGGCTTATTTATTTATTTATTTATTTGTTTATTTGTTTATTTATTTAGCTTTTTTGAGATAGGGTTTCTCTGTGTAGCTTTGCACCTTTCCTGGATCTCGCTCTGTAGACCAGGCTGGCCTCGAACTCAGAGAGATCCACCTGGCTCCACCTCCCGAGTGCTGGGATTAAAAGCATGCACCACCACCACCCGGCTTATTCTTAATTATTAATGCCTGGTCTTAGCTTGGCTTGCTTCTTGCCAGCTTTCCTTAACTTAAATTATCCCATCTACCTTTTGCCTCTGGGCTTTTCCCGTTCTTTTAGTTCTGTAAATCTTATTCTTACTCTGTTTTGCTGTAGCTGGGTGGCTGCCCCTGATGTCCTCCTCCTTCTCTTGCTCTTTCTTCTTTCCTCCCAGATTTCTCATGTTCTCTTTACCTGCCAGCCCTGCGCATCCTTTCTCCTGCCTTGCTATTGGCCATTCAGCTCTTTATTAGCCCATCAGGTGTTTTACACAGGCACAGTCACACAGCTTCACAGAGTTAAACAAATGCAACATCAACAAAAGTAACACACCTTAAAATAACAGTCTACAACAAGAACAGTTGAAGGTGCACAAGATACATCATGTTGATCAGATACAAGGAAGATACAAGTTCTACGTGTCAGACAGTGTTGTGAAACTCTAAAACTCCACCCAGGGAATTGTAAAGAGAGCAAAAGAGGAGAAACCACTTCTAAATAACCACATACTCTTGTTTTGCAAGCCATCCCTCCTCACCCCACACAGATGAGGAGAGAATACATTGGAAGGGGCAGAAGAATGTGATGGGAAGGGTGAGTGAGTAAGGGAATTGGGAATCAGAAACACTTGCCACAGACCAGGGTTCTGAAAGCCAACTCTCTCCCCCTCTGCTCTCTTCTTCTCCTCACTCTTCTTCCTCCTGTGCTGGGAATTGACCTAGCGTCTGACATGTGCTAGGCAAGCATCTGTCCACTGAGCTGTCTGCCCAGCTCTGGAAGTTTCTTGAGCTGGGGATTTCCTGGAGCGTTTGGTACAGTGGAGACTCAGGCAGTGCTCAGCTGCACTGACCAGAGGGAGCTCATGCTATCTGGTGCATAGAGTGAGGGCAGGTGCAGACATTCTTGGGGCTCCTGGGCTCTCTTCTACCCCAGGCCCCTTTAAAATCCCAGGTGGAATTTATTTCCTGTGAGAGGCTGCTCATCAAAGCAGCGAGGGATACGATGAATCAGACCTTGGGACCCGTCCCTGAGACCCGGTTTGTATTCTAAAAGCAGCAGATACTGCTTGATTGTGTTGTGCACTCCGTGTGTGTGGCTGCCCCATTGTTTCAGCGCTGTTTAATAGAGGATTGTCCCTTCTCTATCGATCTGTCTTGGTGGTTTTGTTGCAGATCAATGGGCTGTAAACTGCTGGTCTATTTCACGACTCCTCAACTCTATCTCATCCCGTCGATACACATTGTGTTTAGGCCACCATCGCATGGGGTCTTGCTGCCCCTGACCTCATCTTACAGTCCGGCACACTAAACCCCTTCATTTTGTTCTTTTGTCAAAATGTTTTCCCATGAGGATCCATCTCAAGCACCACAGAAATATTCTTAACCCGCTAGGTCCTTTGTCTTCCATATCAATTATACAAATTTCAACAGGCAAAGAGTCAATGAGGTCTCTACTGCGGATACATGGAACCTGTGGCTTGATGTTCAGGGCCCTGGGTAGCTTTTCTAACAAGCATGTTCGTGTCTACAGCCCTACCCTTCTTCCATCTCCAAGGCCATCGGCACCTCCTCTGGCTCGTTTGTGTTCAGGACAGAGTTTGGCACCTTTTGCTGATTTTTCGCCAAGAACTGGTTTTGTTTCCATGGATTTTGCTTCCTTTCCTTTCTCCTTCCTTTCTCCCTCCCTCCCTCTTTCCTCCCTCCCTCCCTCTTTCCTTTCCTTCCTCCTTTTTAGTATTTCCTTTCTCTGAGTGACCTTGGGTTTAATCGGACCTCTATGTTCTCAGTCTAAAGGCGCAAACTGTTCTCACTGCCTTGAGATCTTCCTCCCTTCTAATGTGCCACAACACTGGACACCACCAAGTTCTGGTCCAGCCTCGGTTTCCAAAAACAGGAATTTTCTAGATGTCTGTTCTCGCTCTTTGATTTCACTCCACTGTGGTTAGAGACTATGCTTTGCAGTATTAAATCGTATTTACTGAGACTTGTTTGATGGCCCAGAAAATGATCTCTATTGGTAAAATATTCCATGTGTACTTGAAAAATAAGTATTCTGCTGGCGTTTGGTCTGCCATTCCATAAATGTCAATTAGGCCCATTTGGTTGATTGTGTTTCTCAGCTCCCAATACCCGTATTGATTTTATGTCTGCCAGTCTATTAATGATTGGGCTAGGGGGACTGAAATCTCGGGTTGTAATTGTGGGTTTGTCTGTGTTTGATTTAGTTCTATCAGTTTTTGGTTCTCATATTTTGAAGTTTTGTGATAGATAAATACATATTTACAATTGTTACATCCTTTCAATGAATTTACCCCTTTATCACCGTGGAATGACCCTCATTATCCCGAGGAGGGTTCTCCAGCCTGAAATCAACATTGTTAGGATACAATCTGTTCTCCCAAACCACAGGGATGAAGTTATCAAAAATGTCTACATTGGTAAAGTTGATAAGTACCTTTTGGTTAAAGTTAGTGATGCTGGCAATGATGTCGATGGTAATGGTAATGATGGTGGTAATTGTGGTGGTGGTGATGATGGTGATTGTGGTGGTGATGATGGTGATTGTGGTGGTGATGGTGATGATGATAGTGATGGTGATGGTTATTGTGGTGGTTGCTGTGGAATGTCTTTCTGTATACTGTGAATATATATGGCTCCCATTGGGTAATAAATAAAGCTGCCCTGGCCTATGGCAGGATAGGATGGAGCCAGATGGGAAAATCCAAAAGAGACAATGAGAGGAGAGAGGAGGAAGGCACCAATCTGCTGTCCAAGGAGCAGCATGTGATGGAGCGGAGGTAAAGCCACGGGTCACGTGATACATAGATTAACAAAACTGGGTTGAATTAAGTTATAAGAGCTAGCTATCAAGAAGCCTGAGCCATAGGCCATACAGTTTGTAATTAATATTAAGCCTCTGAGTGATTATTTTATAAGTGGCTGCAGGTCTGTGGGTGGGAGAGATTTGTCTGGACCTTGGGGCCAGCGGGACCAGAGAAACCTCCCTCCACAGGTGGTGATGGTGATGAAGGTGATGATGGTGATGGTGATTGTGGTAATGATGGTGATTATGGTAGCGATGGTGATAAAGGTGATGATGATGATGGTGGTGATGGTGTTGATGGTGGTGATGGTGGTGGTGTTGGTGGTGGTGATGATGATGATGGTGGTGATGGTGATGGTGGTGGTGGTGGTGATGATGATGGTGATGATGATGATGGTGG
Source organism: Onychomys torridus (assembly GCF_903995425.1). Lineage (NCBI taxonomy): Eukaryota > Metazoa > Chordata > Mammalia > Rodentia > Cricetidae > Onychomys > Onychomys torridus. The sequence goes on along the minus strand of NC_050464.1, from coordinate 40,354,824 downwards.
TGATGGTGGTGTTGGTGATGGTGGTGGTGGTGGTGTGGTGGTGGTGGTGGTGGTGGTGGTGATGATGATGATGATGATGATGGTGGTGGTGGTGATGGTGATGATGGTGATGGTGGTGGTGGTGGTGGTGGTGATGATGATGGTGATGGTGGTGGTGGTGATGGTGGTGGTGGTGGTGATGATGATGATGGTGGTGATGGTGGTGGTGGTGGTGGGTGGTGATGATGATGATGGTGGTGATGGTGGTGGTGGTGAGGAACATAACAGACGTTGGAGAACTGTTCCTGTCTTCCAGGAGCTGATAAATCTACTTCAGCTACTGACATAGAAATGCATTTCACTTGAATGTGAAATGTCCCATAAGTCTTGTATTTCAAGCACCAGGTCCCCAGATAGTGGTGCTGTTTGGGGAGGCTGCAGCACATTGCGGGGCTGGCTGGCAGCTGTGGACTCTCAGAGACACCATTGAAGGTTGTGCCTGCCTGTGCTCTGGACTAGCTCTACACTTCCTGGTGCCCGAGATGTGAGAGCCACCTTCTCATTCTCCCTTTGCCATGGCTGGAGCAGCCTAGATGACAGGCTTCACAACCCTCCGCCTTCCGGGCGTGCGCACCAGCTGTATCACACTGAAGTCATTCTCTGTCTTGCAAAGAGGACGGCACTTCCCCTGTCCATGGTCCACTAATCCCACCTCCCTACTGTTTGCACCCCCAGCAGTGTGAGGGCTCAGGTTTTGTCAAGTCTGCTGATGGACAGCTGTGGCTAACCTGAAGAAAACTGTTCAGCGGGGACATTCTCACTCCATATCTACTGGTGTGGGGTTGAAACATGGAGATGAGGGGCCACAGAGGCTGGATTCCAGTTTACTTGACTTGAGTAAGCCTGGTAAGCTATGTGGCTACATCACTTTCTCTCTGGAGTTCAGTTAATCTCTGGTCTTCTCTCTTGAGGCCAGTGATGGACCCAGATTTCAGATTCTCTTCTGCTTTCTCCCTGTCCTGGTGAGGAATGGCCAGGCCTCCAGAGTTCCTGCCTAGACGTGGCTGCGGAGAAAGGGCCCCTGCATAGCCCTGCCTCTGTGGGAGTGGTGTAGAGAATAGCTCGACTTCTCAGGTGAGTCAGAGCCCTGGATTATTCCTGGATTGGTATTCAGACCCAGGGCCCTGGCTTCTACTTAACACAACCCCTGTAAATTGCAAGTTCGGTTTGTCTGAGTCTGCGGTTACATTATTGTTGCACAGAACCCCTTTTTCAGATTGCTGAAGAAAAAAAGGGAATAAAAACACATGACTATGTATTCCTGTTCTTCAAATGCCACTTCTCTGAGGACACATTTATTCAGCAACACATGCTGACACCCCAACCCCCTGAGCCACCCCGAAAGCCCCTGCAGAGCAGGGCAGGGTCTGCTTTCTAAACTGCCTGCAATCCCAGGCTGGGCTCTTGGTCGGGTTCTCTCCAGTCTTTGGGAAGCATAAGAAGAATAATACTGAGAGAGTGCTGGGAAAGGCACATTTATTCACCGTAAAGGGCTCTCCTGGATCTGGCCATCCTAATTCCCGGCCGCCTTTACGTGCTCAGTGCCCTTTATGAAGCGGTGCTCCACAGAAGTGGCCACCCTTTTTAAATAAAATATCTTATTTGGCAAAACAGAAACCAGAACGTGCTCCATCCATCCATCCATCAATCAATCAGACAGTTGGTCAGTCAGTCAATTTCTCTCTCTTTCTCCTCTTCCCTCCTTCCCTCTCTCCTTATACAAATACCCAGACATGTACATACACATATATACATACACATATGTATTCATGCATACATGCACATACACATACACACATACACACATTCATGCATACATTTTTAACTTATAAGTGATGTTCAGACAGCCAAGAGTCACTGACCTTGTGTCAAGGTCATGGGGAAGAGGGAACATCATGAACTCGCTCTCACCTGTCACAGGGTCTGTTTGTGAGTTAGCATCACCCCTGCTGTTTTGGTACCATTTGCTCTTGGGTAACAGTAATAATGACAAGGACTTCTGCAACAGAGATACTCACAGGGGATGTCTGTGCCAAACACTCTGGATCCTCCCGCTCCAACTGTATTTGATCTCTGCAATCCCATGGGTACCATGGCGATCACCATGGACCGTGTCCAGGGCTGAGTACAAAGAGGCTTTCCATTAACGACAGGGGTGGGGGATGGAGAGAAGCAGAGATGAGAGCCTGGACTTCAGGACCGCCGTCACACCGGCCTAACCCTCGAGCCTCTGCATTTCTTCTTCAGGCAAATAACTGCTGAGGGCTGGAGAGACGGCTTTGTGTAAGAACACCTTGGTGTTCCTGCAGGGGACCTGGATTCGGTTCCCAGTACCCACAGGGCAGCTCACAACTGTCTGTAACTCCAGGTCCAGAGGGATCCAGCTCCCTCTTCTGACCTCCATGGGCACCAGGAATACCCATGGTGCACAGATGTACATGAAGGCAAAACACCCACATATAGATTATTCTTTGTTTGAAAAAAGAAAAAGAAAAAACTAGCTGGTGGAATTTGCTTGGAGGCTAGTACTTAAAAGATGGAAATGCGGGATCAGGAGTTGAGGCCAGCCTGGGTGACTTGGCAAGGGCCCGTCGTGAGCAAGCTAACAATCAGAATTTGGGCTGCGGGGGGATGAAGTAATGTGGAAAACTGGGATGTGTGGCTCAGCCACGGGGTATGCCTGATGGGCATAAGTTTTTATTTTATTTCATTTTTCCAGGCAATTTTCGTTGAGACTTCTCAGAGGAAGCAGGTTAGCTGAGGAGTCAGAAGGGTCTGGAATTAATCCTGGCTGCTTCTCTCTCTGCTGAGAAGCCCTAGGTAAGCTGCTTTCCCTCTGTGCTTACAGACGGCTGAACCCTGAACCGAGGGACTTGGCTGCTATGGAGGCTGACGTTCCTTTTCTGACCACCATGCCTGGGTCCCGTGTCTCTGGTTCTCCCCTCCTGGATAGGATCCATTGCTCACTGCAGTGGTGTGTGACTCGGAGTTCCTGCCCAAGGCCTGGTCGGGCTGTTTCCCTCCAGGGCTGAGCTGCCGGCCAAGCCTCTGTGCCAACCTCCATGAAGGGAGGCCTGGCCAACCACAGAGGAGTGTTCACGAGCGCTGAGTTAAACTCCATTTCCTTTAGCAGAGGGAGCCTTGCCCACCTGGGCCAGGTGCCAGGCCAGAGTGCAGCTGGCAAGAGAGCTGCCACGGCCACACCTGCTCCTAATGCCTACAGTGTGCAGCCATGCGTGGAGACAGACTTCTGCTGCCAGCGCCGAGGGCACCCACTCTGAAGCCCATTTGTGCCGATGGGCAGAATGAAGTTCGGGTTGACAAGACGCCTCTGAACAATGCCAACATCCGAGGCCGGACTCCGGTCGTTTCTCCCATCCCTCCTTTCACGCGTTTTTTGTTTCTTCCCCATCCTCTTAGGAACTCAACACTCACCAACGGCGTTTGGGCTCTGGAGATGGCACAGTGTGGTTCTCGTGCAAGCTTGAGGACCTGAGTTCAAGACCCAGAACTGGTGTGAAGAGAAGATGGGTGTAGCCACATGCACGAGGACCCCCAGGGCTGGGGAGGTGGAGACAGGAAGATTCATGGGACTCCCTGGCCAGTCAGTCTCGCCCAATTGCCTGGAGCGGCAAAGACCCCATCTCAACCAAGTAAGGTGGATCTGGGCATGGTGCACACATCTTAAACCTCAGCATGCAGGGAGCAGAGGTGAGAGGATCAGCCTGGGCTACAAAGTAAGACTTGGTCTCAACAAACAAACACCCAATCAGACAAGTGAACAAAACCCTGTATGACACTCAAGGAACAAATGACATCGTACCTCAAGAGTAAATGATGATGTCATCTCTGAGAAATAAATGATGTCATAACTGAGGAATCAATAATATGATACCTGAGGTTGTCCTTTGGCCTACACACACACACACACACACACACACACACACACACACACACAGACAAACTCACACACATTCCCACACACATACATGTTCACACTCATACAAGCACACATACACACACTCACACATACATACACACATTCACACATACACATATAATACAATCATTCACATACTCACACATACACATGTTTACATGGATACATTCACACAGATACACATGCACACACAATGACACATGCACACATACATATACACAGTTACACATGCACATGCAGACACATATACAGTTGCGCACACACACACACAATCACATACATAGTCATACACACATGTACACACACACACACACACACACACACACACACACACACACACACACACACAGACAAAGGTACAGAGAGAGAACCATAACTACATACAGATCAAAGTGCCAGCTGCTTCAACTGAAAGCCCTAGGTGTGTGTGACCACAGGTTTTCAGACTTGGGTTTCAGGGCTGCCTTGGTGTCCGTGTTGGGACTACAGGATCTGGGGATGGAATCGGGACAAGACCGCTTCCCTGTGGCTGCAGCAGCCTGAAGCTTCAGCTCGGGGATCATTTGCCCCTTTGAAATACGCTCGACCTGACTGAGGATCTTTCCTACCTGTGACTAACGGATGGATCTTGTGAAGCCGACACCGTGGGCCCGTTTTGCACGTTGGGTGGCTCAGCCACACGCGACCCAGTGCCAGGGACACACTGAGAAGCGTGTCACCAGGCATCCTCATCATGGCGTGAGCATCACAGCGTGACTGGAGGTTGTGGGGTCCCCACAGATCAAGCAGTCTGTGGTGGGCTGAGCTATTGGAAACGCAGGGATGGAAGGACCTGGCTGTCTCAGGCATTGCCCTCCGTGTGCGCTTCCCTCACTTACTGTGGTATCGGGGCTCTGGGAGACTGACTTCCTGCTCGGTCCCAAGACATGCGGCCAGGCTGTGTTCCAAAGACATGACAGGTTCCCCTGTTACCCAGTGGCCTCACCGGAAGTGCCTCACGCTCATGGTGTCCTCTGGGCTGGGCAGCTCCTAGGGCTGGAGGTACCGTGCAACCTGGGAGCCATCTGTGGTATCAACCCTACAAACACGTGTGTGGCCCGGGCAGCAGGGGCCCTGGCAGCCTCGCAGCTGAAGACACCTGTCCTCCTGTCCGAGGCCGGAGCTGGAGGCCTTCCAGGGCCCCCTCGGACTCCATCAGCTCTCGCCAGCTTCGGAAACCAGAGCCCGAGGCTCCCTCCGTCCCTCTGCGCTCCAGCTCCTGCTCTGGTTCTTGGTATTTGAGGCCAAAAATAAGGAGACACACCCCCCTTTGCTGTTCAAACATTTGACATTTTCCACTGAAGCACCAGTTTTCTGTGCGGTGGATTCTGTTGTTGCAGACACACAAAAGCTTCCCGGAGAATTCGCCGCCAAGGCTTTGATCCCGGAGTCCCTTTCTTCTTCTTCCCCAGGGTGATCAGGGAGCTCTCTTCCCACCGCTGGGAAGGTGGGCTACACGGGGCCCTGGGGCTGTGCACAAGCACACATACACACAAGTGTGGTGTTTAAGAGAAATACATTATGACACAGTAGACACCTTCAAACAAGCCAGAAGGCACAACCCAGGATGGTTATGACCCATGTGGACAGGGAAACACAGGCTAGTGATCAGAGCTGCTGAGATCCCTTCTTAATGGGCATTCTGTCTGTCCGTCCATCACCACGGTGCCCTCCATGGCCATGTGTGAGATCATGCCACAGTTGTCTAGACTCCTGGTGCCAATCCCACAAGTTCTCTTGAGCGTGGACCCCTCTGTTCTTCACTGGCTCCCTCCCTCCCCACTCCCTGTTCCTCCCTCTTTTCTCTTCATTTCTCTCTCTCCCCCTCTCCTTCATTCTGTTCCTCCATGCTTCCTCTCTTCCTTTATCATTCCTTCCCCTTCTCCTCTTCCATCTCTCCTTCCTTCCTTTCTTTCTCCCTCCCTCCCTCCCTCCCTCCCTCCCTCCCTCTCTCCCTCCCTTCCTTCCTTCCTTCTTTCCTTTTAAAACTAATTCAGGCCAGGTGGTGGTGGCACACACCTTTAATCCCAGCACTCGGGAGGCAGAGGCAGGCGAATCTCTATGAGTTCAAGGCCAGCCTGGTCTACAGCGTGAGATCCAGGAAAGGCACCAAAACTACACAGAGAAACCCTGTCTTGAAAAACAAACAAACAAACAAACAACAAACAAAAAACCAACAAAAAAGCTGTTAGTCTTACTTTTCACGGTAACTGTAGGTATTCACAGATGCCATCCTAGCACACTGAACTGACGTGTCAGGACAGACACCTGGGCTGCCAGTGTCCCCCGGCCTGACCCTTTCTTTGTGTCGGGGGCTCTCACAGTCCTCCACACAGCTATCGGGAATATTCCATGGGTGGCCGCCAACCACAGCTGCCCTACTATGTGCACAAGATCAGAAGCGAGGGCTCTCCTTCATACTCCTCACTCTGTGCATGTCAGCATGGGAGCCCTTGTGTACGTGTGTGTGTGTGTGTGTGTGTGTGTGTGTGTGTGTAGTTCATCACGTGTCCAGGCTCCTGCCCACAGCGTCCTGTCTCCACATGGCTCCCATGACTTGGCCAACACCTGTGCACCTACATGACATGCCCGAGAATGAAGTGTCCGGGTGTGTGGGGCACAGAGGGTCCCCTGGGGCCTGGACCAAGTAAAAAGAGCAAAAAGTGAAAACCTCTCATCTTGACCACTTAGAATCAACGTTTCATTATTTTGTGGGCTCCTCAGACCCCGGTTTAGAGAATGATGAAAGAATGTGTGCTTTCTTTGTATGTGTACATGTATGTGTGCACACATGGGATTGCACATGTTTGTGTTCACATGTGTGCCTGTGTGTGCTGGTGCATGTGCTCAGGTGTGTGGGTGCATATGGATAGGTGTGGGCTGATGCATGTGTGTACACACCAGTGTGCTGGTATATGTGCATATGCCTGTGTGTGAATGCATGTGTGTGTGCTGGTGCATGTGTGTGGTGGGTGTGCATGCATGTGCATATGTGTGTGGAGCTGAGAGGAGGACCTCTGGCGTTGCCCCGACCCCACTTCTGACTTGTCCGAGACTCGCTGACTCGGTTGAGCTGGTAGGCCTCAGGGATTCCCCGTCTCTGCCCGCCCAGATCTGGGACAACAAACACGTCACCACACATGGATGTCCAAACACAGTCTCTGGGGATCCAACTCAGGCCTCACTCTTGCAAAGCGAGCACTTTGCCCTCTGAGCCATCACCCCGGACGGCCGTCAGCTTGTGGCCTGCAGAATCTCCGCATCAAGATGTTGATGGCAAGTGTTTACCAAACACCCATTCCTTCTCCTTCTCCAGGTCCTGGGGGAGTCATGGCTCAGAGGTGAATGTGAGAGAGAGGCTGCTCCATGTCTGCATTCAAGAGTCATTCACTCATTCACTCATTCATTTGTTTATTCATTCACTCATTCATTAGGTTCCTGCCCCTGCCCCTGCCCCTGTGGTAGACACTGAAGCTACCATCCCAAATGACACCGGCTGTTCATCCATGCTTGGCTGGTGGCCCCTGAGCACCCACTGTGTGCTGGACAGTCCAGCTCACTCTTCCCTCCTCCCACGCCTGCCAGTAGCTCACGTGTGTCTCAGGCTGGGGACAGTGTTTAAAGACAGACGCAGCCTCTGCTCTTGGGCATCTTACAAAGTCACTCCTGTGCTGGTGGCCTTGGAGAATGGAGGCATCTACAGGAGAGAGGCCACTGCAAGGGTTGGGGCAGACAGACAGACAGGTACTGCTCCCATCCCCACCCAAGAGCTGCCAGGGTGGGAGGCATGAGGAGCAAGCTGCATCCCCAGCTATATGGTGCTGGGCCTCAGGGTTTTCCTCATGGGTAGCTTCCCTCCTCCCTCTTCTGCTCCTGCAGGAGAACAGCCGGGTTCTGCTCCCTCATCGTCCTCTCTGGCCTGGGGCAGCTCTTCTCTCTCTGAGCAGCTCTGTCACAGCACGAGGCAAGGCTGTTTCCACTTGGAAGCTCTGTCAGGACGGATACCCTTCATCTCTCCTCTCAGCATCACAGTGGTGACATGTGGCCAAGGGGCCTGTGCGCTCAGCCTGGCTTGTCACCCCGTCTCCCTCTGGACTGCAGCACATAACCAGCCAGGCGGTGCCTCCCTGGTGGTCACAGCTCTGCAGCCTGTTCTCCTGGGAGGTTCTGGCTCCCGGCCACCTCTTGGGGATTCCTCAGTTTACCGCTTTTGCTGGAGAAGAAACCAGCTTGTAGGAGAAGGGAGAAGGAGAGGGGGAGGGAGAGGACATTTGTGCAAAGACTGCAGCTTTTCATAAAATAGGTTTTTAGCCTTTAAGTCAAGTGGGTGGGAAGCAGCCAACAGTTACGCTGTTAGGGAGAGCCCGCCGGAGACGACCAGTCAGACACACCTTACAGCCAAGATCGCAAATCTTTATTCCAGCCAGCTGGGACTACACTCAGGTATTCAGGGACCCAGTGTAGCCCAGAGCCTCAAGACCAAGGGGTTTCTAAAGGCGAAAGCCACATCCTGACGTCTCTCTCGGCAGCTGCAGGGGAGGTTTGCAGAAGCAGCGGGCCAGTTAATGAAAGCTAAGTTAGCTGGGGCATCTGGCCCCGAGTCCCAGAATAGACTTGGGTAATTTTCCGCGGGATTCTCCATCGAGGAGATCAAATTAAGCCTGAAATGTCTCCAGCAAGCATACAAAGTGAACACAAACCAAAGCCTGAGGCAGTGTTTCTGCTGTTTGTTTGAGTGCTATTTGCCACTCGGGTTCCAGCCCTGGGAGAGAGAGACTGTCTGGAACAGAGGTCAACAAGGGTGCCATGCTGAGACACAGCCAGGGTCAGTCAGAATGGTTCCAAATAGCAGTCGACCCCACTTACCGTCCCTTCCTCCTCTGCCCCTCTCTCTCTCTCTGTCCCTCTGACTATCTGTATTTACTGAGTATCTTCGTCCTCCTGGGGCCTGTACTTCATCAACACTCAGAGTCAAAGGCTCCCACCCTTGTGAATCCTACAGTCTCGGAGAGAGGGCAAATTATAAATTACCCAGCTGAGGGGGGTGGTGACATGGGCCTGTCACCTCAGCATGCAGGAGGCTGAGGAAGGAGGATCTAAGGCCAGCCTGGGATACAGAGTGATTTCAAACTCAGCCTATTTAAAAAAAATAGAAAAGAAGGGGTGCAGCTCGGTGTGAGGAGGTTGCACAGGGTGTGAGAGGCTGGTGGGTTCCATCTCTGGAGCCACAGAAGCAAAGAGAAGAGCAGGAAATAGCAAGTATTGGCCTCACAGGGGAGAGATTGTGAGCTGTGGGCACTGTGGGTGTCAAGCAAGTGGATCTGGGCAGCTGGGGAAAGACAGATGGTTGGGGTGAACACGTATCCCTCTGGGACACAGTCACGGGGACACAGGGAGATGGTCAGGCCAAGGGACAGCAGGACAGGGAGGTACTGTTCAGTTGCTGTGGAGCATTAATTAGCAAGGCAAAAGCATGGGAACATGGAAGCAAGGAAGGAGATGGGGGGCCACCACATCAGTGATGAGAACTCCCCAACTCTGCAGATGCACCTGCGGGGTACCATGCATACCGGATACCCGGTAGCGTTGGACCACTCCACACATGCTCTGTAGCTGCCATGGTCAGTTCTGCAAGGCAGCAGAGTGTCCTAAAGGGACCTCTATACTGGAAACCGTTGCTGGAAAATTCTAACCCTGAGCTGTGTGGAGGAGGAAGGGGCCTGAAGCGACCTATTCTTGCTGCCTTAGAATGCAGAGCTTGCTGAGCCTGGGCTGCTATAGTCGCCAGCCTGGATGGAGAGCAAAGGAAGGAAGGGCCTGCAGGAGTTGAGTGGACGCCGCCACCGCTGTCCCATTGTCGGGAGCCCAGGAGATGGATGGCGTGACCTTGCGGAAGAAGCCTCTGCTCAGGTTTATTAAAACCTGTGCTGTTGCTCCATGATGCACAAAGCTGACTCGTGTAAGAGAATAAAATCAAGGGAGAAATACACCGCTGAGCCGCTCACTGCCGGAGGCTACATGTCTGGAGACGAATGTCTGTTAAGCAGCAAGGGTGGAGAGACACCGATGTTCCGAAAATTGTTTATGACTTCGGTGGCAATAACTATACTTCTGAGATTCCTCCTTCACAGAATGATCTTAACTAGGAAATAAGAGCTTTAGGGATAGGGGCAGGCGTGCTGTCTCGTCACCCGTAAGAGGCTAAGAATGAAGGGGGTCCTGACCGCCTGGTTCCAGGCAGTGGAATATTATGTTGCCATTAAAAGTGACGATGACAAAGAGTGTGTGCCAATCTGGACATGGCTTATACCAGCTGAGCGCCTGAGAGGTTGTGCTCACGTGTGGGAGGGAAGTCTCACAGTCCGGAGGAAACTTAGCCAAACATTCATCCCACAGTGCTGTCAATGTGTTCTTCTCTCGAGTATACAGCTGTTTCTGGTGTGGACCACATTGCCCCTGCTTCCTCTTGTCTTCATGAGTCTTTGCAATGTGGAGAAATGTGTGGGCGTTTCCAACAGAAACTCACTTGGGGGTGTATATGCATGTGTATATCTGTGTGTGTGTATGTGTGTCTTATGTGCTCATGTGTGCATCTCTGTGTCTGTCTATGTGTGTGTGTTTCTGTGTGTGTACATCTATGTATATGTGCATATCAGTGTGTATGTGTGTTTATGTATGTCTGTGTATCTATGTATATGTGTCTCTATGTGTCTATGTGTATGTGTGCATGTGTATATCTGTGTGTGTATCTACATAACTGTGTCTATCTGTGTATGTGTGTGTGTGTCTGCATACATGTCTCTCTCTCTCTCTCTCTCTCTCTCTCTCTCTCTGTGTGTGTGTGTGTGTGTGTGTGTGTGTGTGTGTGTGTGTGTGTGTATGATTATTGAGGGATGGGGGATGGGCCGCTCCAGGTGTGCTTCTAGAGGTCTGTCTGTCTCCTGCTTCTATGAGCAAACTCCTCTGCAACCGTCAAAACTTAGCCCACAGGTCACCTCCTTCTGCCTGCTGTGCTGTAACATGTACATCTCTATAAATTTTCCTCAGTTAGAGGCTCGCCCCTGTGGCCACATGGGTGCGTGTGGCTCCTGTCCCACCACACAGAAGTCATTCCAAATGGAGCCATTGAGGATCTCTGTGGAGGCAGCAGCATCCTTTTTGATGTCATGGAAGCCATCCATGGCTCTTGGCACTTGGCTCTTTAATCCACGGAGGTGCACTCCCACACATCCATTCTCCCCTGGCTGGGCACTCACACTACCTAGTCCATGGACTGGAGCAAAGCCCTGTGAGCCTTGATCCCATCCTGCAATGGGTGTGGACATTTAGCTGGTGGAAAGATCTGGGACGCCAGTCCAGCATGGATGGCTCCGCTTGAGAGAGTCACTTTCTGCAAGTTCTCACCCCTCCCTGGTGGCCCATATGTAGTGATTAGTTGGAGTCAAAGCTAGGTCGTTGTGTCCAGATATGGAACAAAGACAAAAGGCCATCTTAGCGCCAGGCTCAGAGATGTCAAGAGAGTCTCAAGGACTGGCTTGGGACGACATCAATCTCCTTCCTCATTGCCATGGTTACCCTCCTGAACTGCATGGACATGGCCTGCCACAACTTCTGGAGAACCAGTCTCCAAATCTATCTGTCTATCTATCTATCTATCTATCTATCTATCTATCTATCTATCTATCTATCTATCTATCTAAACTTTATTTAGCCTACAGTAATATATATAGTCTACGGTTGTTGCGTGAAATCTAATAGGTCTTTTAATTAAAAAACAAAAACCAAAACCAAAAACAACAACAACAACAAAAAAAAACCAGAGCCAGATACTGAGGTAAATGTTGAACGATCAGAGAGACAAAGGAACAAGCCACAGCTACTTCTCACCTTGCCTACTCCACGAATCCTGTGACTGAATGTCCCTGAGCCTTCAGCCAAAAAGCTCCAGTCAAAAGGCTGCATCCGAAAAGGGCTCTAGTTCCTGTCTCTTCAAGCCTTATATACCTTTCTCTGCCCAGCCATATTACTTCCTTCTCAGTACTGGGGTTAAAGGTGTGTGCCACCACTCTCTGGCTCTGTTTTTGTCTCCTAGACTGAGTCAATCTCCTGTAGTCCAGGGTGGCTTTGAAGTCACAGAGATCCAGATGGATTTCTGCCTCTCGAGTGCTAGGATTAAAGGTGTGTGCCACCACTGCCTGGCATCTTTGTTTAATCTAGTAGCTTGTTCTGTTCTCTGATCTTCAGGCAAATTTTATTAGGGTACACAAGACATCAACACAACTTCACTCCCAGGAGTTCGGGACTCTGGTTGGGGCACTGAGTAAATAAGTGGAAGATGACCCCACCTCTGGCCAAGAGGCAGCTATCTGCCTTCTGCTTCCCACTATGCAGGGATCCCCATGGAATGACTCACGTCTTTACTTACACCCGTCACCTTGGTGCTCGGTGCCATTCCTGACTTGTGGCAGATGCTGGAGGGCTGCTGGGTACCCGGATCCTTCCAGAGGAGGGAATGAGAGACAGGTGAGCTTCCCACACTGGCATGTCAGGCTGTACACACAAACACTTGATCGGCTGTGTTTCTGCTTGCTGGGCGGAGGAGCAAGGCTTTCCAGAAGGACCTGGTGTGACTGGAGAGTTTCTCCTCAGCTTCCCTCCCCAAAGGCCTCTCTGTGTTCCTTACTGCAAGACAAATGGGGACTCTGAACACGGCCAAGGCTGATATCATTAGAGATCTGTGCAGAAACGCTCGCAGGCCCGGTGACAGGTCTCGGCAGGCACGGGGTTGTGCAGGGTAAGCACAATTTGGTCTGGCAATTACTAGGACGGGAAGTGCCCCCCGGCCCAGGCTCAGCCTCCCTGCTCAGCCTGAGGGGGCTGCTCCAGCTAAGACAAAGGTGTCAGAAGACATTCAGACCCTGGGACAACCTGTGGGCTGCCTCCCAGGCGGAGCACCTCAGGCAAATGACTTCCTTGGGAAATGGGGCTCTTTCTTCCAGGCTCAAGGCTACCATGAGGGAGGGGGACAGTCCCTGTCCAATGAAGCTTCAGCTGTGGCTGCAGCTCTCCACCCACAGGAACCTGACAAGGCTTCCTCCAGATTTCATTCTAGCCAAGTCTCCCTCAGTTTACAGGCGAAGGGCCTGAGTTCAAATCCTTCCCCAGGCCAGCTGTGTGATCTTGAGAAAGCCACTTACCCTATCTGAGCCTCAGCTATTAACCCTGTGAAATGAGGCTCGTAAAGCTTATTCTTAGAAGGAGGGCTGATGTCAGCCTCTGGCTTCCACTTCTACACAGCAGCTCCCAACATGGCCGAGAGTCCTCACTTGCCTTATTCCCCGCTGGCCCAGCCATTTCACACTGACCTTCATGTTTGGCCGAAAGCCGCAGTCCACTGCGCAGGATTTGCATGTTCCTTGATGCGTACCTGAAAAGTGCGGAAGAGCCTGAGAAAAACAATTATCACCCAAGACAAACGCTGCTAACACTGGCCGCAGCCTGTGACTGGGCTCCTCTCTGTGTCCATGCCGGTGGCACTGGTACAAACAGACATCAGCGCTCTCTCCCCCATCAGCTTGTAGGGCATGCCATGGCCTCCTCTTGTGTGGTGGGATATTTGACTTTTATCTCATTTCACAGCTGTATAGAATTCCTTAGCTATTTTCCCAATGCAAGTTCTCTGCCCAAGTTTCATTGTTATAAAGGATACCCTGGTGATGGTCTTCGTGCCTAAACTGTATGGTTGTATTGTGATGTGTTTGTGCATGACGTGTTGTGTGTGTGTTGTGTTGCATGTGTTTGTAGTGTGTATGTGGTGTGGTGTGGTTATGTGTGTGTGTGTGTGGTGTGGTTATGTGTGTGTAGTGTGTGTGTGTGGTGTGGTATGTGTATGTAGTGTGTATGTGTGGTATGTGTGTGGTATGTGGTCTGTATGAGTGTATGTGGTGTATGTGTGTGGTGTGTGTGTGTGGTATGTGGTGTGTGTGTAGTGTGTGGTGTGTGTAGTGTGTGTGTTATGTGTGTAGTGTGTCTGTGGCATGGTATATATGTAGTGTGTGTATGAGATGTGTGTGTGTGTGGTGTGGTGTGTGTGTGTGTGGTGTGTAGTGTGTGTGGTGTGTAGTGTGTGTGTATGGTGTGGTGTGTATGTGTGTGTGGTATGTGTGTGTATAGTGTGTATGTGGGGTGTGTGTGTGTGTGTGTGTGTGTGTGTGTGTGTGTGTGTGTGATGTGAGTGTAATATTGTGTGGTGTATGTGGTAGTGTGATCTGCTTGCCTGGGCACAGCAGGGCGTTTTCTTCTAATTTGTGGTTTACACTTGTGGATCAACTGCAGTTTCCCCGTGCTGTCTGCCTCACCTACCAGCCCTGTGTGGCGGCCGACCTACCTTGTGGGTCTTACTAAGCTATAGAAACCACAGTGAACTCAAGCTGGGCATGGTGGTACACACCTTAAACACCACCACATGGGAGGCAGAGGCAGGTAGATCTCTGCCAGTTCGAGGCCAGCCTGGTCTACGTGGTGGCAAATTCAAGGCTATCCAGGGTGACATACTGAGACCCTGTCTCAAAATAAAAACAAAACAGCAGAAGAAACAATCAAACAACAACAAAACCAACAAACAAAAAGTCCAAATGAACTTAAGCACTCCCACCCCCTCCCTAACTATTTCCTAACACAAGCTTGCTGGGAGACCCTGGGAAGATCTCTGCAGCTTTGTCAAAACGCTAATAGGATAATTTTGGTTTCAAGTCACTTGAAAACTCAGCTTGAGACCAGAATTCAGAATGGATTGCTTTGCGTGCGTGCGTGCGTGCGTGCGTGCGTGCGTGCGTGCGTGCGTGCGTGTGTGTGTGTGTGTGTGTGTGTGTGTTTTCCTGCATGTAAGTCTGTATCACATGTATGCCTGGTATCCTCAGAGGCTGGAAGAGGGCATCAGATCCCCTGGAACTGGAGTTGCAAATAGTTGTGAGCCGCCATATGGGTGCTGGGAATCAAACCTGGGTACTCTGGAAGAGCAGCCAGTGCTCTTAACTGCTGAGCTGTCTCTCCAGGCCTGTGTGTAAATGTTTAGCTTTGAGCTAATTTTGACCTGTAAGAACTGTAAGGAAGATGCAGCCCTACTCCCAGCATCCCCTCCACCCCATTGTGTCCTGACAAACTACAAGTCAGATCTCAGTGGGGACAGTGGCCCTGATTGCTCAGACATGAGGAACCTCCCCATTTCCCTCACCTCCCACCTCACCCCCTGAAGAGACCCACTTCCCTTCCCTTAATTCCTAACATCATTTCAATGAAGTTCTGCAGATTCTCTGACCTGTAGTTGCCTGTCCTTCAGGGACAGGGATTCTCTGCACAGCAGCCCACCTTCCCCAATGCACAGCAGTCTACCTTCCCCAATGCACAGCAGCCCACCTTCCCCAATGCACAGAAGTCTACCTTCCCCAATGCACAGCAGTCCACCTTCCCCAATGCACAGCAATCCACCTTTCCCAATGCACAGCAACCCATCTTTCCCAATGCACAGCAGTCTACATTGCCCAATGCACAGCAGCCCACCTTCCCCAATGCACAGCAGTCCACCTTCTCCCCAATGCACAGTATCTCACCTTCCCCAATGCACAGCAGTCCACCTTCCCCAATGCACAGCATCTCACCTTCCCCAAAATGCACAGCAGCCCTCTTTCCCCACATCCTTAGATGCCCAAACAGTGCACTGTTATGGTTCCTTGTCTTAGGCATTCTAATGGAAGGGTGAGGATGTCTCACTGGCTTTAATTAACATCTCTCTGGTGTCCCACCACCTCAATATCACTGCACACACTTCCTTCCCGTCTATGATCCTCTCAGATCACCCACTTTGATGGAGAGCCCCTCCTGTAATAAGTGAGAGCTCCTGGGAAATTTGCTCAAGTCCAGGGGAATCCTCAAAGCCTGGACCTGGCATGCCTAGGGCCTGTGTGTCCTCGTCATGGCCCAGACTCTGTCACCAAAGGTTCAGATGCCAGCACTGCACAGGGCATGCAGAGGATGGTAAATGTCATCTGGAGAGGCCCGGTGCCTGGAGACCCACACTTGCTGTGTAATTAGGTCTAGAGCTGCTATGACTGCAGCCCCAGATCATAATCGCTTTTTAATTATATTTACCTTGTCGGCGGAGAGCAGAGGTGCATTATTGGCTCTGGGAGGTAACAGTCCAAATCTTCCAAATCCAGAGAGGTGGGGCCCCAGGGAGGAGATGGGCAGACACACCAAGTCAGGAGGAAAACAGAAATGAGCAGAGGCCAGGAGACAGTGAGCAGCACTGACTGAGGCTGGATGCAGAGTGTCTGATGATTTTTACTTTCAGTGCTTGAGGAGGTGGGAAGGCCCTGACCATGGGCATTCCCGATGGACTTGACTGGATTTAGAGTCACCTAGGAGAGACACCTCTGGTTGTGTCTGTGATGGTTTCCAGGAGGCGTAACTGAAGGACAAAGTCCCATCCTAAATGTGAGCGACACCATTCTGTGGGCTGTAGTCCCAGGCTAGCCCACCATTATCCTCCTCTTTCTGCTTCCTGCCATCATGGTTCCCCACCACGATGATGCACACTTGGCTGAAAGCCAAAACAAAACCCTACATCTTAAGCTCCTTCGTGCTGGGGATTGGGTCACAGAGTTTCCTCCCTGGGTTCTGACCGTGGGGGTGGGGAGAGGGGGGACTCTGCTCAGCACTTTCTGTAGTTGTCTGCACGAACTGTGTTGGTGTCTGCATGGTGTCTGCAGCATCAGCCCTGGGGTGGCCATGGTTACAGCCACTCCCTGTTCATAGAAGAAATGCAAGCTCAGGAAGGGCAAGGGTCTTTCCAAAGGCCACACAGCCAGGAAGAGCCAAATATTCGAACTTAGCTCTGCTAGATGCCAAAGCCCTTGCAGTGAGCCCCAGTAATGAACAGGCTCTGACTTCACTTTGTGAATCTCCTGAGTTACACTCGAGCACCGTCTCAGTTAGATTTTCTTGTTAACTTGACACAAACTAGAGTCATTTGGGAAGTGGGAACCATAATTAAGAAAATACCCCCCACCACATAGGCCTGTGGGCAAGTCTGTGGAGGGTTTTCTTGACTAGTAATTGATGGAGAGGGCTCAGTTCATTGAGGGCTGGTGGTCCTGGGTTCTATAAGAAAGCAGGCTGAGCAAGCCATGAGGAGCAAGCCAGTAAGCAGCACCCCTCCAGGGCCTCTGCATCAGCTCCTGCCTCAGGATTCCTGCCATGTCTGAGTTCCTGTCCTGACTCCCTCCAACGATGGACTTGAGACTGTAAGATGAGGTAAGCCCTTTCATGCCCATGTTGCTTTTCATCATGATGCTTATCACAGCAATAGAAACCCCAAGAAAAACACATTCTTGGCCCCTTCTGCTCACCCACTGGTTCCAGAAATACCGTTGTAAACAGGTCCTTTAACATTGTCTTCCAGAGCCTTCCATGGCTTTCTTGTCTCCTGTTGCCTCTGTGGGTAGCAACACACAGAGTCCCTCAGTAGCAAGCTCTCAGCCCAGGGTGTCCTTCAGTGGTGATGCTGATGATGGGAAGGAAGGAGCTGGACATTTATTGAGCTTTTACTGTATGCTGGACACTGTCCCATCCTTCACAGGATTTCAATGGTTTTGGGAGCATGGTCTCTGGATTAGCCCTATCACCTGGATGAGATGCAAATTAAACATGCAAACTCTCAGGTTCCCACCTAGCTGTGTATCTACAGAATCTGGTGCTAATGGTGGGGCCTGGTGACCTGTGTTATATATAACATGCCCTTCTACATGATGCGGATACTGGCTTGGTCTTGAGCATCACTATGGCAACCTAGCTAAGCCCACTCTCAGCTTTGTGTGGATGGGACATCACAGTCTCTATTTTATAGGCAGGAAGCTTGGGCTCAGAGAGGGGAGTCCCAGTGATCAAAGTTACATGAATGATAAGGAACGGAGAGAACTCATCATTTCCTGGCCTCAAACCAGGCTGCAACTCTCTGCTTGCTGGGTTTGAAATCCAAAGAGCATGGCTACATCCTGAAGCCTGGTTCACTTGCAGAAGACTTCAGTGTGATTGACAGCTTGGCTGCCATCATTTTTTTTTTTTTATTGGCCTGGTCTGTACACAGAAGAAAATGCAATAATGTTCTTGGATTCTCCCCAGTAGTTTCCATTAGATCCATTCTGCTCATGGCCCAAGATGTCTCTAAAATCACTGAGTGCCCCTTTCAGGGATAAAGTTATCCCATTTCAAACACTCGCCCATCCTCCCCAGGAAGGAAGGAGACATCTGGGTCTCAGTTCTCACTAAGTTTCCTGCACAGACTGTTTGGTGGCCCTAGGTGAGTGACCTTCACTCTCACTTCACATTGTTTATTGAGCCTCCGTTTCCTTGAGTGTAAAATAGGAAAGGGCAGGTAGGGTCCAGACATCTCACTCACCTCTTCCTCAAAGAGTCCATACATCTCCAGAAAATGGGGAAGTTCCTGCTCATTTTCTAGGCCCACTTTGGCTTCCTCTTTATTCACAAAGCTCCTCAATCCTTCTCTCCTTTGCTCACCTGATATGTTTTCTGAGTGCTATTCAGGTGACGTCTGTACTGCAGACCTCACAGTGAGCCCTGTCACTGCTGTTCTGCATGTTTCCCCTCCTATCTCTTGTTCCTTTAGAATGTTCTTTAGAAATTTCAATCCATCCATCAATCATCCACCATCCTTCTATCATCCATCCATCCATCTATCATCCATCATCCATTCATCCAACATCCACCCATCATCCATCCATCAACCACATCCATCCATCCATTCATCATCCATCCATCCATCTATCCATCCATCCATGCATCCATCCATGCATCCATCCATCCACCTACCCAACCATCTATCTCCCCATCCATCCATCCCCTTCAGCCACCTACCCACTCATCCATTTGTTCACCAATTTATCAACATGTTCACTCATTTTCTGAACCAGAAAGCATCTATTGGCTTTTGTCCTATGATTGTTAATTTTCTTCTACTGTGGCAAGCTCTGATGAGCTTGTGTTTAAATGTTGCTGTGAATGCATTATTTCCACATTAACACCGGAATAAAGCAGGTCACTCCACAGCATGGGCAGTGGGCCTTATCTAATTAATTAGCTGTCTTAAGGGGGAAAAGAGGAAACTTGGCCTCCAAACTGCCTCTGACCCGAGCGCAGGTTAACTCTTCCCCATCTCCAGCTTTGGGACTCTTTAATTTCCTCTTCATCGGTCAGTTCTTTTCCACCGTGCTTCTTTCTTCTTGTGGTTGGTTTTCCTCTATTTGTGTTGCTTATGGTCAACTGCAAGCAGGTAATAATATCAAATGGAAAGTTCTAGAAATAAACAACTCATATATTTTAAACCATAAGCCATCTGGGAGGTGAGGTGAGCCATGCTCTGCCTGGCTGGATGTGGGTCCTACCTTTGGCTTGGCATATTTGCACCATCTCCGTGTCCACTGGTAGTGCTTGCCACCATCTTGGTTGTCCAGTCTGCTGCTGTGTGTGGAGGGAGGGCAGGCCACCTCCACTCAGCTCTATAAACCTTTTAAATCTATTTATTGTTGCCAACCTGTCACTGCAGCTAATTTGTGAATTCAGCTTTATCATCAAAGATACATGTGTACAGGGGAGAGGGGGCTATGTATAGGTGCTCCGCAAAGACTCTGAGAATGTGCCCCCACAGATGCAGTTTGAGCTGGATGACCCAGGTATGGACAGTCACACATCCTGCTGCTTCTACTCACCTGAGTGACTGAGCAGTAAATTTGTAAGTAGCTCAGAGGTCTTTGGTTTCTTGAAGTTTTCTCTGCCTCTTGGAGAAAACTGGGAAATAAATTTAAAAAAATCAATACATACAAGGTTGGTACAGAAGACATACAGAGTCCTATAAAACCCAAAGCCTCTTAGATCCCCTAAATATTTAGTGGATGAACTGACTACCAGCACAAATGCCTCCTCTCATTTCCCTATTGAAATAGGCTTGGGGGAGCTTGGATAGTGTCCGATTAACATGAGGAGACAGTGAGGGATACAGTTCATCAGATCTGTGAGAACTTGATCTCCAGACCCTCCTGCCTCTATCCCCCAAATGCAGGGATCACAGGTGTATGTACCAGATCTTGTCTTATAAGATGCTGGGGAATGAAACCCAGGGCTTCCATGTGTTAGACAGGCAGGCTAGCAACTGAGCCACACTCCCAGCCTCACAGCAGGATGTTTGAAACCAGATCAGGAGAGTCCCCTTGATCATTTCATTGTATCCTTGGTTCTTTAGTAGCATTGCCTAGAAATGGTGACCAAACACCATCCCAGACCTGGTGTGACGATTTGGACAGTGCCAATGATCTGGGAGGACGCTGGACAAAGAAGATGCTCAACTATAGCAATGGTTTCTCCTCTGTGCCACTGTAGTTGGCTCATGATAAATGATCCCAACTGTAAGAGAACCAATGTCCTTAGTACATGCAAATCTCATTTATTTTCACAAGTAGAACCAGGGTGTGTGTTAGGGAGAGGTGGTGTGGGTGCACTGGCTGCCATTTCTCGCAGTGGTCTGGGCTGTGATGGAGGGTCTCCCCTAGTGAAGACCTCACAGTGACTGTCATCTGCCACCCATGAAAACCAGCTCACAATGAACTCCCACAACATGAGCCTGCCTGCCCCCATGCCCTTGGCACACACCCCAATCTGCAGTTGACAAGCGGTGACAGCTCCACCACTCAGCCTTTTATGCCAACAGTGAATTTCCAGCAAACGGGGGTGTGTATATAATTATAAGAGATGTCAGATCTTGACATACAAACAAACCATCTCCAACCCCAGTCATCTCCAAGGGGTGGCAGCCGAGGAGGGAGCCGGGGGCTGTGCTGACATGTCATGGGTGATTAGGGGAGGCATACAACTCTGTGCACTGGGGAGCATGTGGATTAAAAAAAATGGAGGCGGAATTTAATAGTGCAGGTTATGTTTTTAATTACCTCGGCAAATGAGCCGTTCTTGAGCGTGAGTGGAGTTATTGGAGAAGCCACCCCCAGCATTCCCGGAGTTTCCAACTTGGATGGGCTTGCCAGAGTGTTCTCTTCCCAGGAAATCCCCCACCCATCCATCTCTTGTTGTTAATGGCAGGTTCACAGGCACAGAGACTGGAGATGGACTGATTGTACTCAAAGCTGGCATCATCAGTTCTCAGCTGTGTGATGTTGGACAAGGTGGCTGCTGCTATGCGTCCACCTGTGTCTTATTTATGCTGGTGCTCCAGCTTTGGTGTCTCGGAAAGTGGGCTTACTTGGAAGTAGTTTCGTGGTAGCTGTGGCTAATTAAGATGCATCCTTGAGCAGGGTGATAAGGCAGCAGTCTGGGGTCCTTATCAGAAGGGGCAAGTTCACGGAGATGCACACAGGAATGCTGGGCTTTGCACTCATCCAGAAAGCGTTCTAGTTGGGTGAGGTGGTGTACACATGTATCCCCTTCACATAGGAAGTGCTGCAAGCTGCAAATGTATATAAAGTAGAACTTCAGCTGATTATGACAAGCTAATACCTGGAAGAAGCCAAGGGCCTTCCAGAGGTCAAGCTAAGGCTCAAGGAGCCTTGGTGATGTTTGACATTTGATTATCAGCCGTTTCCTGCTATGAGTTTCTTGTGTGCTATTGTAGCTTTTCCATCATTTATTGGGTACAATTTCCCCTCTACTAAAGGAATAGTCAGATTACCTTCTGCGCTGACAGCTATGCACAGCCAGAACCCCAGTTCAGGCCTCCCTGTAATTATAGTCATTGGCAGCAGCAGGCCAGGTCCATCCCTGGAGGGACAAAAGTACCTTGTCAGAGACACCTCTGTACTCTAAGAACAGACTTAAGCATCCAAGGCCAAAGCAAACAACACCTGTCTCCAAGGTCAGGTGCATAGCTTTATTTCTTGTGCAATTTAGGGTGAGACCCTCCTTTCTTACACCCTTACTAATAGACCCCTAATTTTTTACCTAATCACTTCTAGGAATGTAGACTGAGCACACATCGGTCATTAGCTCTCAATTGACTACCTCCTTTAACTACTCCGTTTTCAGGTTGTAAAAGAAAGCCTGATGGTCACTGCCTGAGGAAAATTCTTACCTGCTCTTATGACCCCACAAGAATTCAAGCCTGGTGAGCTTGCTCTGGCAGAGGATTGCTATTGCTTGCGTTTGTAACTGAACACCTCAGAGACTTGAGAGGACCTAGAGGTCTAAGGAGACAGAGAGGAAGATGGGGCAAAGAACGTGTGGACGAGATGGAAGATGAGGAAGAGCCAGATGGGGGAGTACCAGCTGGGTAAGAACGAGCTGAGAAGGATCTGGATGAGGCAGAACTGAGATGAGAGAACTGAGATCGAACTTAGAGGGAGCAGTAGATAAAGGTAGAGAGATATCGGGCAAGAAAGGAGGTGGGCACAAGCACAGAACTGAGGCTGTGTAGACAGGATTTTATCCCCGAGGAATAAAGTAGACGGACAACAAGCTTGGTGTACTTAGATTCATTTCCCAAAAATAATTCTCGCTGTTCATAGTTTCTCTTCTGAGCATCTGGGAAGTATATTACTAAGGCTGGACATTTAATAATATACAAGAGGGAGGCAGATGCAGCAGGATCACCACAAGTTCAAAGCCAGCAGGGTTTATACAGTGAGTTACAGGTTAGCCGGGGATACACAGGGAGACCCCGTCTGAAAACAGAACATCAGGCAGTTAGTCCCATTTTACCGACAAAAACACTGCCGCTCGAAGAGATAAAGTCACAGTTGCATAGGTCATGCGTGGCTCAGGGAACCAGGAGCTGGACGGCAGACAGCTTGCTATCTCCACGCACTCTGAAGGGTTCCTGTAGTGGCACTGTTCATGAGACAAAAAAGCTGTGACTTACTATGAGACCCAAGTGGCGGTGGTGGTGAGCAGCTCATGGCTGTGCTGGGTACGCATTAGTCACCATTGTACTCTGGCTTCTGACCACGCTGTCATCCCTGCTCATGACACTTCCTTTTATCACCCGCGAAGTGGGAACAAGAACGGCTCTCTGGGGATGATGGCTGATCTTTTGTGAATTTGATGACAATTAGAATCACCATGGAAACAAGTCCCTGGGCATGCCTGAGAGAGGTTATCTAGACTAGGTTCATTGAGAGCTGAGACTCTCCCTGGATGTGGGCAGCACCAGCCCTGAGAGCGGAGTCCCCGGCTGAATAAAAAGGAGTGAGTGGAGCACCAGCCTCCGTCTGCCTCTGCTTCCTCCTCAGCCTGTTCTTCTCTGTGATGGACCGCACACGGTGATCCAGAAGAAACTCTCTCCCCAAATGAGTTGCTTTTGTTATGCATGTTGTCAAAAGTAACCCCTACATTCCTTAAAGAGTGTGGGGATGATCTTGGGTAACAATGGAAATGAGTCCCTCCCACCATACACACACACACACACACACACACACACACACACACACACACACACACACACACGGGATGCCCCACCTCATTCCTGCAGCCAACCTCCCAGAGCACACAGGCTCAAGTCTTCTGCTGCTCAAGTCACAGAGTCAGTTTCATCCTCTGTGAAATGGGGTGTTGGGTCAACTTCTCTTAAAGTGGCCACTGTCTTCATTTTCTATTTGTCTAAATACAAGTGTCATGTAGACCAGGCTGGCCTCGAATTTGCTATGTAGCCAAGGACGTCCTTAAACTTCTGACCCTCCTGCCTCCATCTCCCAAGTGCTAGGATTACAGGCGTGTACCACCATGCCCGGTCTTCATTTCTGCCTACTTCCTACATGCTAGGCAAGCCCTCTGCTGACCGAGTGGCAGCCCCACCCCACGGTGCTGACCGTTCTTCCTTTAAATGTATTTTTATTGGCATTTAAAGGAAGGTGTTCCGTGCTGACATTTGCATAGCGCTTACCTCTTCAGATGTCACTTGCCCTGCATGCCCTGCTTGTCTCTGTTCCTCTTCCCTCCCTCTGAACTCCTTGTGGCTTTCTGCCCTTTTCCATAGGGGAGAGAAAACATGGAATATCTGTCAGGCTCAGAAAGGTGCTTATCTTTCCTATCCTCACCCAGTCGATGGTTCTGACTCCAAGGCTTGCACTTAGGCATGAATAGGAGCTATGTGTCTTCACACACAAGGGTCTGCGTGTCTTCACACACACAAGGGACTGTGCATCTTCACACACACATGCACATGCACACAAAGGACTGTGTGTCTTTACACACATACACAGGGACTATGTGTCTTCACACACACACACACACACACACACACACACACACACACACACACGGGACTATGTTTCTTCACACACACACAAGGACTCAAGGGACTGTGTGTCTTTGCACTAGGGTGTGTCTTTGTCTTTCTGCAGAATTTCTGCTTTTGTATACTGGTCTTGTGTCACATACTGTGACTTCCTCAGGTCAGCCTGACCGAGGTAGGCAGCCACTTGGACTCACAGAGGCTGGGGGCCACAGTGGGAGTGGTTGTCTGTCTCTAAGGCCTTGGTCTGGGCTAGAAGACTTGAGGGCCCTGCTTGCATGCTGCTAATGGGTGACCCTGGGCACAGCTGGAAGCTGCTGTTTTGGTTTGTATGACTCCTCTCTATGGGGTCTCTCAGGCTCAGCCTTCCACATAGCACATAAGGTGGGTTCCTAGGGCGAATGGAGTGGGAGAGGGAGGAGGAGGAACAAAATGGAGAGGAGAAGGGGGAGGAGAGGGGAGAGGAAAGGAACACATGCACGCATGCACGCACGCATGCACGCATGTACACACATGCTCATACACTTCTGAAAACTATAGGTTGCCACACTCTGCCATGACTCAGAAGGAGCGCATCACTGATGTCACTGACGTAAGCGCATCACTGACGTCACTGACGTAAGCGCATCACTGACTCTGAGACATGTAGAAACAATTGTACGTGTTTTCTCCAAGTCTGCTCCAGGGTGGGACCCTGTGTGGCCAGTGACTGCAGAGGCCAGAATGAGCAGATGAAAGACAAACATATGGCATACCAATGGCCCCAGTCCTGGCAAGGAGGACTCTGTGTGTGCCTTTTCCCTGGCTGCCCACAACGTAGGGGAGGGAAGATCCAGAAGCCTCCACTAACCTGGAAAGAGAGCACTCTCCCACCTGGAAAGAAAGAGAGAGGATGGGAGCTCACACCAGGTGCAGAGAGCTTACATGCACTGGGGAAACTCATACCAGGAGTGTGGATCACACCAGGTATGGGGCACTCTCACCAGGCAGGAGAATTCATACGAGTTCACACTAGACATGGGGAGGTGTCAGCAGCTACTGGAGCCCTCACCAAGGGCTCACACCAGGCTTGGGAGACACCAGATACTGGGAGCTCATGCCAGCTAAGGGAACTCACACCAAGTGCAGGGATCTCACCCCAGTTGTGAGTAATTCACCCCAGGTGTGGGGAGCTAGCCCCAGGTGTGGGGAGCTAGCACCTGGGTCACACTGGGGACAGAGGGTCACACCGGGTACAAAGAGTCACACCAGGTACAGAGAGTCACACTGGGTACATAGGGTCACACAAGGTACAGAGAGTCACATTGGGTACAGAGGGTCACACAAGGTACAGAGAGTCACACCAGATACAGAGAGTCACATTGGGTACAGAGGGTCACACAAGGTACAGAGAGTCACACCAGATACAGAGAGTCACACTGGGTACAGAGGGTCACAGCAGGTACAGAGAGTCACACTAGGTACAGAGAGTCACACCAGGTACAGAGAGTCACACCAGGTACAGAGGGTCAGGGTTTGGCCTAGGAGGCCCTTTTCCTAGGCACACTGTCCCCTTAGTGGTTGAGAAGGTCATTGCAGTTCTCATCCCAAGGATCCCATCAAGAGCAGCCTCAAGTAAAAGGTCAAGATCCATGCTCTGCCCGTTCCAGCTTAAAATCTCATCGACATTCCCCAAGTACTGCTCTGTCTTTGGAGCCCATAAGTGGCTCCTGTGGCTGGGACTTCTCATCTCTCTGCAGGCTCCGAAGTAGATTGTGCATTGGTTGACTAAGGCCATGGCTTGCCCAACCCCCACACTTCCCTTCTGGGTCTAAGAAGCCCCTGTCACTGGGCATATTTGGGGCCATGATTTTAGATAGACTTTGCTATGTCCTGGCCAGGCCACTCTCGCACACATTTGGGTCTTTCCGGGTGTTTAGGCATCTGAAAGGATTCTGCTGCTTAGATAATGCATGTCCACATCTGTGGGAGAGGCCTGGAACAGTGAGCACACAAGTCCAGGCAGCCCTGGCTCTCCTCCTCTAGAATCAGAAAGCTCCCCATCACCCTCAGAGCTGTCTGGGGTCACCTTGTCCTTCTCTGCAGACAGGGACACAGAGGTACAAGTGTGCAAGGTGAGACTGCAGGAGCACGTGGCTTAATTCTGTTTGCATCGCTGTCCCAAACACCCTGATAAAAACGGCTGAGGAGAGAGATGTGTTCATTCATTCATCTCAGCGAGGAGGTCACACTGGCAAGCGCGGGAAGCAGCTGGTTACACCGTGTCCACGGTCCACAGCAGAGAGACACGAATGCATTCCAACCCGCAAGCTTGTCTCTGCTCTCCTACAGTTCAGAGCACGGTGCTACCCACGGTGGGTGGGTCCTCCCACACCACTGAACTTAATTAAGACGATCCTTATAAGACAACACGTTGTAGACACCCCTACACACAGACACATGCACACACACACTCACACCCACATGGACTCACACATGTGCACATTCACATGCACACACTTGCATGTACACACATGTACACATTTGTACTCACACACACACTTTTCCTGGTGGAACAGCCTTGTAAAGAGCAGACTTCCCTAAGCTCCCCCCTTATCGATAAAATGGGGCAACATCACAAAGATCTGTGATTCAGCTGAAGAGAGACGAAGACAATGCCTGAGATACACACAAATTAGTGTTGTTAATAAAAGAACATGCAATGTCCAGTGCATGGTGTGCGCTCGGTCACGTCCACAGCCACGGTCATCATGCAGGAAGATTCTAGAGGCAGCATCGGCGTCATCACAGCGGCAGACAGGATGGAGGTTCAGGCCAGCACAGTGCTGAGAACTGACTCTAGGCTGAAGCTGTAGGGACAGAAGGTAGATCTGAAGGAGAACCGGCAAGAGCATGAAGCTTGGTTAAAGGGCTCACGTGTACAGAGGGATCTGTAAACAGCAGACTTTCGAGAGATGGCAACTGGGGATATTTTCATCAGCTTTATTTCTCAGGCCCGTCAGCCTTGAGTCTCCAGAGAGAAGATACCATTTAATTTTCCCAGATCAAATATTTAACAAACACGACACTGAATAAACCCGGCCTCGCCTGCTCGGCACGCACTCAGCGTTTTCAGTTGCCGAGTGAAACTCCAGAGATTTGCCACGTTGGCTGGAGACCTTTGGTGCTGGGGACGGCTTATCTGCAGCGGGCACTGAGCGCAAAGGGTTCTTTCTGGCTGAGGCGTCTGGAGCCCGGTTTCCTGGATTTGAGTCAGAGCTCTGCTGTGGGTTCGCCCTTGGGCCAACTACTCAGTCTTCTGTGTCCCTGTTGGTAAAACAAACGGAACAGCAGCATTACCCTGTGGAGCTGTGGTGAAGACTGAACACAGTGGTAGGAGATGATTGTCCATGTGAACATACCTCAGCATACCATCCGTATTGTCCACCATGACCACCGCCGTCACTACCATGACCACCCCAATCACCACCATCATCACCAACACCACCATCATCACCACCACCATCATCATCATCACCACCATCATCATCACACAATCATGATCACCGCCATTGTTATCATCACCACAATCACCATCATCAACACCATGATCAGCACTACCATGATCACCATCATCATCGCCATCATAACCGTGACCATCACCAGCACATCACAATCACCCTCACTACCAGCACTATTCTAATCACTGCGGACATACCACCGCCATCATCACATTATCACCACGATTGTCGTCATCACCAACACGACTTTCACCACCGCCATCATCTTCATCACTATTATCATGACCGATGTCATCACCATCACCACCACCATCACTATTGTCATCGTCGTCGTAGTTGGATTACACAGACCTTAAAGGTTTGTCCACACCAGTGAGGTCAGAAGGACTAGGAGACAGGTCCCTGTTCTCAGTCACTACAGAGTCGGGACACTGGACACTCACCCATGGTTCCCCCACCTTCTGTGTCTGTGTTTTAAATACTTAAATAGCATTTGCTAAACTGAGAAACCAACACACAAGCTCCCAAGAGTTCCAGGTCCTGGGTGTCCCCGTGTTTGGGTGGGACTTGATGGCCTTCAGAAGGCTGGAGCCTAGTGGACCTGGGCCCTCACCTTGGGTACCAGAAACCAGCAGGGACGCACCACACACATCCTCCAGTGCACCCAAATCAGCCTCTTTTCCCAGCAGCATCCTTTGTTAACTGGCTTTCTTATTGAGATTTGCAAGGGACCCAGCACCTGTTTAAAATCATGTTTCTCATTTTAATGTCTAACACAGTCAATTCTACAGATAGAACCTGCGTACGACGCTCTTTGCGGCCTCCAGTCAACTGTGTGTGTACATGCCTGAGAGTGAGTGTGTGTGAACTCGTGCTGTGTGTGTGCATGTGTCTGTGCATATGCGAGCCTGTGTACACACATTTGTGTGCAGACAGGGGTTCTGGGAGTGGGACTCGGGACTCCTCCATGCTAGGCAAGCATCCTCCACTGATACCCACTCCCACACCCTGCCAGCCTCCCTTAGTCATTAGGAGTGCAAACAGTCCTCGGACCCCACTGTGAGGAGGGAAGAGAGGTTGGGCCTGCCAGGCTGTGAGCACCTTGGCTGCTTGTAGGGAGTTGGGATCTGCCCTGAGCTCAGGCTGCACTGAGGATCTGGACTTGATCTGGCGTCCATGATTCAGCAGACATCCCAGAAGGTGAGGAGGGGATCTGACAGGCCCCTCTGCTAGCTCTTGGGCCTCTGCCAGCCAACGCCCTTCAGGAGCCCCAAACTGCAGCCCTTCTCCAGGTATTCATCTCCTGCTCAGGGCTACTCTGTTTGCTCCAGGGTGTGGCTTTGTGTCCCCTAATGTGGATCCAAGGAGCACCACACTGCTAATTGAGGAAGCCTTTAGCTCCGAGTGAGGGTGCACATTGAGCTGAGCTCTCAGACCAAGGAAGCTGCTTGTCTGTCCCGGGGACATGAGCAGGAGGGAAATGCACTAAGTGTGACCTAGGAGTGATGCAGTTACCCTGGTCCTCATGTGCTAAGATTAGCATCAGGCTGGGCTCGAGAGGATGCCTGCTCTCCCAGCACTCTGGAGGCTGAGCAGGAGGAGTGTTAGTTCCAGGCAGCCTAGGCTAAGAATCGAGACCTTGTCTAAAAACATGAAGAAAGGAAGTGTGTGTGTGTGCGTGCGTGTGTGTGTGTGTGTGTGTGTGTGTGTGTGTGAAGTTCCTGCTGAGTTCACACACACTGTGTGACATTAGGTGAGTGTTGGAGCCTGTCTGGTTTTTCATGTCTGTGCCTATACAGTAGTTACACTCCTCAAATTGGCTGTTGGATGCTCAGCACCTTCTGGTCAGGCCAATGCCATTCCTGAAGATGGACGGTTACTGGTGTTTTAGCAACCCTCCCCCTGACCATGTGGCAAGCACAGGATGGACTGAAGGCTCAGAGAGGTAAAGCCAGTATACAGGATCACACAACCATGAAGTAGACGAGCTGGGATTTGAACCCAGTTTTGCTAATTCCAGAGTCCCGTGGGCGGTGATGCTCTGAATAGGCAGGCACGCTGAATCAAGGTGCCCGGAACATCTCTCTGCTTCCCTCTGAGATTCCATTTCCCGCCTTTCACCTTGAGGCAGGTTGCTACTGTGTATTATATAGGAAACCCAAGGAACAAAGCCAGGCTTGTGTCACCATTCCGTCTCGGCTTCCTGCTGGGTCTCTCACTCCGCATTGGGAGGAGGACGTTTGCTGACAGGATTCCAAATGAGTCAAAGACACTTCAAATCATAATCCACCAAGGATGTCAATTGTGGACAAGGGCTTGAGGGAGAAAGTGAGTCTGATTTGCATTGAGCGACAAAGTGGTGATGTCACAAGGAGCAGGTGTAGGGTGGGAGGCAGGAGGGAGCTTGGGAGGGACAAAGAAGGGAATGGCTCTGAAATTGAGCTGTTGAATCAGGGAATCAGGAAAATGGCCCAATTACAGCATCAATTGGAGGGGAGAAAGAGATGGAAATTTACCTGGGAAATGAGGAAGGTGTCTTCCATCCAGAAAGCTTGGAGAAAGAGCGACTGCTGCTCCACCCCCACATCATCTGGGGGAAGAGGAGCTGCTGGGAGGAAGGGGGGGGGACTGAAAAGAGAGGCAGAAACAGAGCCCGAGACTTCTGGCAGACACCCAGTGGCGTACTTGGCCTAGTTGAGTGTCACAGGCTAGCAGAGGTCTCCTGGGGATCAGAGTTGCCACATGTACCCCAAAGCCTCCTATCTTGTCTTCTAGGCAGGGGAGTCCAGGAGCCATCACCCACATGGAGGTCCCTAAGGTGTGCCCCCCGGCTGTGAGTGACTCCCACCTGGCCCTGCAGGGCAGGCCAGGGAAAGGTCAGGTCTGAGGTGGAATCTGCTGTGTGGCTGCAGCCAGGGCACCTGCCCACTCCAAGGCTTGGGGTCGCACCTGTGAGGAGAGCAGGGCTCTGCCTGAGGTGGCTCCCCGCTCACCCCCAAAGCCTGGTGTGAGGCTCATATGTGACTGACTCTGAGCAGCCAGTGTGTTTAGAGATTACATATCCCTCCCCTCATGACCCTACCCGGGTTGACATCTATAATCTTGCCTTTCTCTTTACCCATAAGTCCTCAGCCTATCACAAATAGAATCACTGTGTTCCCAGACTAAGGGAGAAGAGCAGAGAACTCATGACTTACTTCATTCTAGAGGAGAAACCCTTCCGGTGGGCCATGGAACCCGATAGGGACGGGTGTGATGATGACCATGACGGCGGTCCAGGCTCAACATGAGGGACCAACTGCTATTCTGATCAACAGATGTGGTGGATGGTCCTGCCTTGCAGTGAACTGATGAATGGGGAAATTACTCCAGGGAGGAATTAGTTAAAAAACAAACATACAAACCATTTGCACTGACCTGGTGTGTGTGTGTGTGTGTGTGTGTGTGTGTGTGTGTGTGTGTGTGTGTGTGTGTGTGTGTGTGAGAGAGAGAGAGAGAGAGAGAGAGAGAGAGACTGAGGGTGAATCCAGGTCTGAGCTCATGCCACAAGAACACGCTCCAGTGAGCCCTGCCCCCAAATGGGCCAGACGAAAAAAGACAGGACCCAGAACTTCAGAACACTCCTGGGTTCCCTGTCGGGCCTCCTCGGATGCCTTCAGCCAAGCCCGGGAAGGTTGCCAGCAGAAAGAAGCACTGTCTGTTATATAGTGCCCATCACATGGCTTCGGCTCTGATGCACCCTGGGGTATCGGGTGGCCCTCCCCCAGGTCTGCAGGAGGTGAAGTCAGCCGTGGTATGGCAATGGCTGCTAAGTCAAGGGTCTGGTGACAGGGAGTGGCGCTGGGGCTTGCCTTCCTTGTGGCCTGGAAATTTCAGGTATAAAAACCTTCTAGATCAGTGGTTCTCAACCTTCCCAAAGCTGTGACCCTTGAATACAATTCCTCGTGTGGCGGTGACCTCTGACCACAAAATTATTTTCATTTATACTTCATAACTGTAAGTTTGCTACTGTTATGGATGGTAATGTAAATATCTGATATGCAACCCCTGTAAAGGGGTAATTCATCCCCAAGGGGGTCGCGACCCACAGGTTGAGAAACACTGTGATAAAGTGCCTGGTTGCAGTTGTCTGGGGTCCGGGAGATCCTTGCCCTGTAGGGACTTGGCACAAGCTCTGTGGGCATTTAAACAGTGGAGGCTAAGCCAGAGTAATGGGGACAATCGCTGTCCTGGACGCTCACCGAAGGGTCTCTGAGTGGTTCTGTGATCCCCTTCCTGGTGTACTGTTTGTGGTTGGCTGAGCCTAGGCCCGAGCATTCCAGGAGTTTGTGCCTTAAGATAGTGTTCTGGGTCATTTTATGTTAGCTTGACGAAAGCTAGAGTCATCTGACAAGAGGGAGCCTCTATTGAGAAAACACCTTCACAAGCATCTTTATTAAATTTTTCCATTTGTTTTACATACCGAACAGTTTCCCCTCTCTCCTCTCCACTCGTTCCTCTCCCTCCCTTCTACCCTCTTGCATCCACTCCTCCTCTGTCTCCATTGTCTGCCTCCCATGGGGTCAAAAAAGCATGGCACATCAAGTTGAGGCAGGACCAAGCCCTCCCATCCGTGCACCCTCCCCCAGGCACCAAGGTTGGGTGGGGCAACCCAGCTTGGGGAACGGGTTCCCAAAAGCCAGCTCAATTGCCAGGAACAGGACCTGATCCCACTGCTAGGAGCCCCACAAACAGACCAAGCTACATAACTGTCATACACATGCAGAGGACCTAGGTCAGTCCCATGCAGGTTCCCTAGCTGTCGGTCCAGAGTTTGTAAGCTCCCAAGAGCCCAGGTCTGCTGTCTCCATGGGTTACACTGTCATGACCTTGATCTCTTTGGCTTGTACAATCCTTTCTCTCTCTCTCTCTCTCTCTCTCTCTCTCTCTCTCTCTCTTTAAGCTGAGGATTGAACCCAGGGCCTTGCGCTTGCTAGGCAAGTGCTCTACCACTGAGCTAAATCCCCAACCCGTCCTCTCTCTGTCTCTCTTCAACAGGATTCCTGGAGCTGGGCCCAGTGCTTAGCTGTGGATCTCTGCATTTTCTTAATTAGTAATTGATTAGGAGGGCACAG
The DNA here is from genome assembly GCF_903995425.1 of Onychomys torridus. Classification (NCBI taxonomy): domain Eukaryota; kingdom Metazoa; phylum Chordata; class Mammalia; order Rodentia; family Cricetidae; genus Onychomys; species Onychomys torridus. Next base: position 40,321,887 of record NC_050464.1, on the reverse strand, counting down.
CCCATGGTGGGTGTGGCCATCCCTGGGCTGGTGGTCCTGGGTTCTATAAGAAAGCAGATGAGTATGTCCATGAGGAGCAAGCCAGTGAGCAACATCCCTCTATGGCCTCTGCATCAGCTCCTGCCTCCAGGTCCCTGCCCTGCTTGAGTTCCTGTCCTGACTTCCTTTGAAGACCAACAGTGAGATGGAAGTGTAAGCCAGATAAACCCTTTCCTCCCCAGGTTGTTTTGGTCACGGTGCTTTGTAACATGACAGTAACCCTAACGAGGACAGGTATCAAAGCTGACACTTAGACATTAAAATGGTAGGGGAAATGCCACCACCAGCTCCCAGCACCACATAGCCCTGGGTACTATGTGGCTCCTCACTATCCCTCTTGCACCACTGAATTAGCTTAAACTGTCAAGTTCACACAAGTTAGCATCACAAGTCTCAATGCAGAGTTGTCTACTTCAGGCTGGATGGTGGGTGGGTCTGGGGAGGACCGTCTCAATTAATCAGTGGATATGGGAAGACCCAGCCCGCTGTGGGCATCACCATTCCCAGGCAGGCACCCTGAATGGTATAAGAGAAGCCAGGCTGAGCACAAGCAAGTGGGCGTTCGTGCATTCATTGGTCTCAGCTCTGGACTGTGGACGTGACGTGACCTGCTCCAGGTTCCTGCCTTGACCTCCCCTCAGCGACAGGTGGTCAGCAACCTGGAACTGGGAGTCCAATAAACTAATTCTTCTTTAAACTGCTTTTGGTCAGGGTGTTCACCACTGCAAAAGACACCTCCCTTCCCTAGAAGCTCCTTTTGTGTGAGGACAGGGGCTCACCCACCCACAGCTCCCTCCATCTTGAGCTCAGCTCCCAGCTGGCTTTAATTAAAATCAAGTGACCTCCAGAGACAGAAAGGGAGAGCCTGAGTGGACGTGAGACACCGAGGAGCCTCGGGGCTGTCAGGAACCTGACTGAAAAGCATTGTAACTAAAATATATTGACACCACCAGACCAGAATCAGTCTCGGGGCGCCAAGCGGCTTACAGGCTGTTTGTGAACTTTGACCTGGCTTAATTTCCACATTCCACACAGAGAAACACTGCCTATCCACAGACAAGGCATTGACAAAGTGGCTGAAACCACAGCAGGTTAAAAGCCAAGTGTCAGGGGTTGGAGACACAGCTCAGTGGGTGAAGTACTCGCCAAGCAAGCTTGAAGATCTGGGTGTGGACCCCAGCAGACACGTCAAAAGCCAGGTACAGTGGCATGCTGATTACTCCAGCCCGAGGGGTGGATTATAGATGGGTGGGTCCCTGGGGCTCCCTGCCTCGCCCCCTGAGCCTAGCTGAAATGGTGGGCTCTGTGCTCAGCAAGAGATCCTGTCTCAGTAAGCATTAGAGAGCAATTGAGGGGGACAGCAGAGGCTGACATCTGGCCTCTGCAGCTGTGCACACAAGAAAACACCCCCCCCCACACAGACAGATACACCACATACACATATACTATACACACCCCATACACACATCCATTTGCACACAGACACACATCATACACACTCATGTGTACATATACACACACAGGTACACACACATGCGGGTACACACACACACACACACACACACACACACACACACGGATACACACACACAGCATACATATGCAGGTGTACACGCACATAGTCCAGGGTCTTTTCTGTTCTGAGGTCTAACCTGTGCTACTGTGTTGACACTGACAATGCCCTTGTGTCATTCTTGGGAAGACCCTCTGTTGGTGATTGCAGGTAGAGGTACCGGTTGTCCTGTACCAGGCACTGATGCTCACCTCCACTCTATGGATTTATTTTTCACAGAGTAAGGGGCACCATCATTCACAGGAAGTGACTGTACTCACCACTTCCTGTTTGTTTATTTGTTTGTTTCCAAACAGATTGAGTCTAAACTCTGAGGCAGGAGATTTTTTAAATTACATTTTAATTTGTGTGTAGGACAGAGATGTGGGACATGCAGATCACATGTGGAGGTCCAAGGACAGCTTGTAGGAATTGGTTCTCTCCTTCCATCATATGGGTCCCGGTCTTCAGGCTTGGGGACCAATGCCTTTTCCCATTGAGCTATCCCATGGTCCTTACCTGTTTTCAGGGGTGGAGGGGACCCAGGATCTGCAGGATGCCTGCCTCACTGTCACACATCTCCCAAGCCTCTGCTCCTCCAGAGCCAGCCTGGTACTGAGCTCCAAGCTTCTCCCCACTCCCCACTTCTGTTTTCTAGCACTTTCTCCAGCTGGAGGAAGCATCGGTCACTTCGTTTGAACACCGGGACCTGACATTATGCACCTGCCTCTTATTTTGTTCTGTGGGTAAAGCGTGAAAGGCCACGTGAAAGGCCACGGGATCGAAGAGGAGACTGAATCTCGGGGAGGCTGAGCCCCTGACGCAAGTGTGAGAGACGGGACGCAGGTTGGCAGAGCCTCCGCCCCTTGTTTCCTGAGTGGTGAGCAGAGAATGAAGGGACAAAGGTGAGCTTCTGCCAGGGCACCTCCAGAAAACGCCACTCGCCTGCGGCCTGGCGCCTGCGGCCTGGTGTGGAGGCTGGGCAAGGGACAACGCTCACGGGGAGCCTGGAACCTGACAGGGTGATAAGACAAACAGGAACCCGGAGACAGCCCTGCAGAACCGGGACTCAGGTGGGTTAGCTCAAAGCACCAACTCCCCACTCCCCAGGTCTGGCCGGGCTTCCTTGGAGCAAATATCAAGGGGAGGTTTACAACCTCAGCTCTGTCCCACTGTGGCTGCCTTCCTCTGAGTCACTCTCTTCTCCGTCTGCAGTCAGTTTCCAGGAATGACGGGCACAGGGAACAAACATCTTGGGACAGAGTCAAAGTGACCTCACATCTCACCACCAACAGGACCTTGCCCAGCCTGTCCAAGGTTGACACTGACCTGCGACCCTTGCCTTGGAACCAAGACAATTTTTAACCCTCGGAGAGACAGGTGTTCAGAAAGACAGACAGATGTGCAGACAGACAGGAAGGATCCACTCTTGTGGATCCTGTTTTCACCTCCACTGGCCTCTTGGGATGAGTTAGTGGCCAAACCTGGCGCACTAGACTTCAAGCAGCAGCTCTGACCGGGACACTGCTCCCGCTGCCGCCACCGCCCTGAGTTACATTCTCTGCTTCTGGACTGCAAGGATGGACTGAAATAAACAGATCACAAAACAAAAGGCCTGAACCATCTTGCTAGAATCTGACCTAGGCTGCATAGTAAGACTTTACTCAAGGGAGGGGGAAGGTGTGTAAACGCTGAGAATCTGCCTCCCATGGTGGGTGCTGAGCGTCCAGTGGCTCAGGCCACACCACACTGAGGCTGACCTCTGGGGCTGGCGCTGGGCCGCCTGGGCCAAAGACTGGTCCCCGGATGGAAGTCCCATGAGAAAACACCTGGGGTCTCAAGAGGATGCATGTGGGGAAGTGGTGGCCTTAACAGTGTGATGTTTCCTGCATGCTAGGCTCTCCACACAGTGGGCCCACGTAACACTTTAGAACCCTGGCAACTGAACCACAAAGAAGCTGGTTAACTAGTCCAGGGTTACACAGCACAAGCTGATAAGAGACAGGGTTTGGGGTTACACAGTAGCCCGGGAGCCAGACCTTTCTACCTGTTTCATGGAATTCTTTCTGTGGAGTCGGGGCTGAGAAAAGTGTGGCTGTAGATGGGGTGCAGCTTCTTCCATGCTGTTCACTACCTAGAAAATTCTTCAGAGAAATGTTGAAAACAGCGGTCTGAGGGAATGTGGGGAGAGAATGTGGAGGAAGGTCTCTCTCCACTTGGTCCTCAGTTTTCCCATCTGGGGTATGGGGAGGGTGCAGCCTCCCTCTGATGCTCATTGTCAGAGGCTTCTGCTCTGGGTGCAGACAGTGCCAGGGCTGAAGGGCACCTTATCTCCCAGTCTGATCTCACACTCTTGAGGAGCAGAGCAGAGCAGAGCAAGGCTGTCTCCAAAGGACCTGTTTGCTTGGCACCAGGAGGCTGAGGCCAGGGAAGGGATATCAAAGCAGATTCCTCTAAGAGTTTGTGAAGAATCTGCGGCCGGCACAGCTCTGAGGGGAAGGGTCTCACGGGATGAGAGCGAGGAAGTCTGCTGGTCACCAGCCAGAGCAGACCCAGGAGCAAGAGGGCCCGCTGTTAGGCACTGGTGGCTGTGGCTGGCTCCTCATCACATATCTGATTGCCTCAAGGAACATCCAAAATCCTCAGGTTTTATGAAAGACAAAACGTGAAGATTGAGTGTTGTTCAAATTTCTAAAGGTCTTTTAATTAAAACAAAACAAAACAAAACAAAAAACAAGAGCTGATATTGGGGTAAATGCTGAAAGATCAGAGAGACAAAGGAACAAGCCACTGCCTTGTCTCACCCCAGGACTCCTCAGCCTGAAAAGCCTCTAGTCCCCACTCAAAAGGCCCTAGAGGAAAAAGCCTTTATTTCCTGTCTCCTCACGCCTTATATGCCTTTCTCCGCCCATCCATCACTTTGAAGGTGTGTGACTCCACTGCCTGGCTTTGTTTCTCTCCTAGATTGAGTCAATCTCATGTAGTCAAGGGTGGCTTTGAACTCATAGAGAACCAGACATGTCTCTGCCTCCCGAGTGCTAGGATTTTAAAGGTGTGTGCCATCACTGCCTGGCCTCTACGTTTAATCTAGTGGCTTGTTCTGTTCTCTGATCTTCAGGCAAATTTTATTAGGGTACACGATATATCACCCTGTATGGTCTTATTTCCTTCACATTATTTATTATTCAGTGTGTCCATGCTCGGTGTGAGTGTGAGGATGCGTGTGAGTGTGCGTTCCATGGCATCTGTGCTGAGACAAAGGTCAGAGGATAACTTATTTTCTTCTTCCATCATGTGGGTCCTGGGACCAAACCCAAGTCATCGTGAGTACTGGCTGGACGCTCCCCTCCCGCTGAGCCACCTGGACAGCTGGGAGATGGGCTTATTCCATGTTATTCCCTTGAAGCTTGATCTTTCTGTTTATCAGCGCACAGGTTAGATTCTATCCATCAGCCTGTGCCAGGTCTCTATCATCCATCAGTATGTTACACTCTGTCACTCACTGCCATGTGTCAATCACTGATCTCTTAGGTATTGTATATCAGAGTATACTGATTGTGGCTCTCTTCAGTCTATGATCTGAGAATATGTTAGATTCTGTGTATAATCTATCTAAATCTATCATCTATCTGGAGAACCTAATAGGTACATATTGTGAAGGCAATACCGACCCCATCTTAGGGTAGGGCCACCATCTTAGACCACCTGCTGTACTCTGTTCTCAGGAAGGACCTCGGGAATGTGCCATGAGAACTCGAACAGATACAGGGCAGTATGCTCCTGTAGACAGTCTGCGGTTTATGGCCTTTGAAGATATCTAGATAATCCTGCTGAGCTCCAGATAATCCTGTTAAATGGGTTGTGGCTCCCCACCAAAAGTCTAACCCAATGGTTTCAAATGTGATTTCAGGCCCAAAGTCTAGACCAGTAGTTTTTTAAAAAAATCACCTCGTTCCATATCCCTTCTACCCGATCCCAAATTGCCAATTCCAAGCTTGTGGTTTTTCCCTATAAAAACACTCTACATCTGGGCTCGAGGCTGCATCATAACACAGGTGGCCCAGGTTAAACCTGACAATAAAGGGACCCTTATGTGCTTGCATCAGAAACCGGCTCCTTGGTGGCCTTTGGGGGTTTCATGAGACGGGTACAACACATATCACACACACACATACACACACACACACACACACACACACACACATGCATGCATGTTCACACAAACATAGAAGGAAGGGAGGGAGGGAGGGAGGGAGAGAGAGAAGTGTTATGGCGACCTCACCAGAGATGACCACACAGACACAGTTTATAGCCAATTAAAATAAAAGTCTTTATTTGGGCCAGCTGGGACTACACTAAGATATTCAGGACCTAAGTGTAGCTCTGAATGTTTTGGTCATGGGATTTTAAAGACAAAAACCACATCCTGGTATCTCGCTCAGCAGCAGCAGCGGGAGGTTTGCACACGCAGACAGTTTAACAGATGTTAAGTTATCTGGGGCATGTTGACCCCAGATTCCTAGAATAGAGCTGGGTAATTTTTCATGGGATTCTCCATCAAGAAGATCAAATTCTAGTCAAACCTAAAAAATGGCCTCAGCAAGAATACAAGATGGAGGAACCACTGTACCCCCCCCCCCAGTCAGAGGTTGATGTATTATCTGGCCCTTGCATATGGCGTTGTGATAACCATGGTGTCTCACCTCTCCCGACTGTGTCCAGAGACTGCTGGGTCTCTCTGGATTTCCTTGTTTGGAGAGACGAGCATCTTGTTTCACAACGCCTGTACCAATTGCCAACCCACATTTTCCCTTACACTCCACTCCCTCAGGGGTCTAAACCCTCCATAGGTCGAAGAGATGGAAGACCAGACTCCGGGCAGGAGGGAGTGGTGGGGACTGAGGTGAGGGAAAGGAGGTGTCATTAATTCCCCCCAGCTGCGACTGCTAGGAGCCAGCTCCTTCCCAGGAACCGGAAGAGCAGTTCTTCTGAGAGGCCTGGAACTCTTGGCCAGAGACACAGTTCCTGTGTGGTCCAGAAGACTCAGAGAGGTGGAGCTGGAGATTCGTGGGCTGAACTCTCCTCCTCCTCCTCACAGCGCTTGGCACATAGACACTCATTTGCGTATCCGCTCCTTCCCCCACATTGGGCTGTCATCCTGACTCTGTGTGTGTGTGTGTGTGTGTGTGTGTGTGTGTGTGTGTGTGTGTGTGCATCATTCCCTTCCCTTGCTGAGTCCTAGCAGCTACCAGCAGGTGAATACAATCCAGACCTTCATCCTATCCTCACCAGCAACTGAAAAATTAATAAATATATAATAGCTTTTAATTAAAAAGGAGCGGGATGAACCCACAGAGAATCCTCTTCTTTTATAGGAGGCTGTGCTTTACGGAGACACATCTTCAAGTTCTGTTTGCCAAGGGTACTCCCCGGGGACCAGAGGAAGTTCTGTGCATGCAATGTGAAACCCCCTTTGGCTCTGCACTGCACTGAGGGTTCCCTGGGATAGTTCCTGGAGGGTGGGGGTGTGGATGGGTGACAGGTTCTCACCTCGTGGGTCTCCAACAGAGACTGTGCCAGGTTACAGCTCGGGAATGTCTTTTCTTCAAAAACAACCCCACACTACCTTCAGGCTCCCTGCAGGGGACTTTCAGAAACCAGGCAGGCAGGTGTGGATGGGAGCCCTGACTTCCTTGCAGCTACCCAAGTGACCTCCAGCTGGGAGTGGAGTCTCCTTGTGCTTCAATTTCCTTTCCTGACAGATGTGCATAATGGTGGAGACAACAAGATCCCTGAGGGGCTGGACAGCCGTTCTAGCCCAATTGGTAAGCTCTAGGTTCAGTGAGAGACCCTGCCTCAAAACATAAGACTGAGGAAGACATCCATGGACATCTGGACTCTGCAGGCACACCCATCCATGTGCACACACATCTGCATCCTTGCATGCACATGTGCACATGTGAGTCTGAGAACACACACATACACACACACACACACACACACACAAGAAATAAATAATAAAAGAACTGGTGCTTGCCAATTGTGTTAGAACTGCCGGTAGCCTGCATGGAGACACACCATGTCAAAGGCTCTAACAGTCCATTTATCCTCACAGGCACCTGCAGGGCGGCAACAATTCTTTCACTGTATGAACAAGAATAAGGTGGGTGGAGAGAGGGAGGGGGAGCCTGGAGGGAGGAGCCTGAAGGCAGGAACTGAAGTGGTGCCTGTAGCCTGACTTCCCGCCTGAAGACTCAGCTCCAATGCCAGCGGGCTGAGCACCTCGCAAAGCCAAGTCCCCTGTACTCAGTCTAAATTGGATCCTGGGCTTCAGAGATGCAGCGAGTTAATAACTCGCTCTAATGAGCTTTTCCTTTGATGATGGACTGTAACCCGTCAGCCAAGTAAACTTTTTCCTCCGTGTTTTATCACAGTAACAGAAAAGTAAAGTAGTTCACCAGGACACCAGTGTGCGTCCTGGTGAACTCTGTCAACTTGACACAGCCTGGAGCCCTCTGAGAGGAGAGCCTCAGTGAAGGAACAGCCTGGGTCACATTGGCCTGTGGGCATGTCTGCGGCAATTATCTTGATCGATGTGGGAGAACTCAGCCCACTGTGGGAGGCACCATTCCCCAAGCAGTCAGCCATGAAGGAAAGCCAGCTGAACATAAGCAAGTGAGCAAGCTAGCAAGCAGCATTCTTCCATGGTTTCTGTTTTAGGTCCCCGCTGTACCCCTGCCCTGACTTCCCTCAATGAAAGACTGTGACCTGAAAGTGTAAGATGGAAACTCTTTCTTTCCCTGAAAATTGTTTTTGGCCAGCATGTGTTATCACAGCATTGAAAGGAAGCTATTTGGGTTTCTACTCTGTGCTGTCCTGTACCACGCTCCCACCTGGACTGGCACATTGTCCACACAAGTACCCCAGTTCACAAGCCTCTGAGCCAGAGCAAATGCACCAGGACTCTCTGCTCTCCCCTGGAAGACATAGCTAATCAGTCCCTCCAGCAGGTGCTTATGGATCACATGGCTGACATGTGATGTGTACCACCACCACCCCCTTTTGCGCTCATGGCAGACATTGCCAATCCATCCCTACCATCTCCCCCACTGACATTTTCTTGCACAGAGCTCTGGGTGCTGTTTGCAACATACTGGGGTCATGAAGCATCACCTCTTTGCACACCCTACCTCTGCTTTACCCTAGAAGTCTCCTGCATGGGTAGTTGCAAGCCTGGGAGCCTGGGTGCTGCCTAGCCTCTCTGAGCACACAGAGTCCCTTGCTGTCTGGGTCACTGGGACATTTTCACTTGTCCTCTGGATCTGTGCCTGAGAGAAGGAACATCTATTACAGAAAAAGCTATTTGTGCTTAAAAATAACCCTTTATCTCAGAACTGAATCACCTAATTAGGAGTCCTTACAATGAGGTCTAACAGCCTACCTGTACGGGCTGCCACTGTCTGCCCCTGCCCATGCTTTCTCTGAGTCTAGCCTCCCCCTTCGACCTCCCCTGATCCCAAATTAGATGGTGATGGTGCAGCTCGTCCCAGATCATCCCTGGGAAGGCTTCTTCCTTCCTGAAGTAGGGATGACTCAAGGGTTTTGGAGGAGAGGGTTAGATAATCATTGCATCTCCTCCAGTGTTTTCTGCTTTGTTAGAATCACCTGGGGCTGGGGGCAAGGCAAACCGTCTCAGGCTCTCTCTCACACACACACACACACACACACACACACACACACACACACACACACACACACACACACACACTTCAGGTCTGTAGTTGTGGCTCCTTTCCTGGCAGCCATGGTCTCTGTTCCCTTTGTTCTCTGGTTTGATGGGATAAGATGCAATAGATACAATACCATAGAATGAAAACAAGCCACTTTGGGGCCAAACATTAGCACACTTCACCATGATGGGAAGGGCCATTATACACCCACCCAGAACTCACAAATGTTCCTGCACAGCCCTCTCTCTCTCTCTCTCTCTCTCTCTCTCTCTCTCTCTCTCTCTGTGTGTGTGTGTGTGTGTGTGTGTGTGTGTGTTGGGGGTGATGGATATATGAGTGGATTGGTGGATGAGTAGATGGGTGTATGGAAAGATAGATGGTGAATAAATGATGATGGGTGGGTAGATGAATAGTTGGTCAGATAGTTGGGTGGAAGGTGCCGGGGTGAGTGTGTGGGTGACTGTGGAGGGAGAGTGTGCATACACCAGACCTACCCAACTGTAGAATGCCATGCTTAGGGTACTGACTGTTCCATAATTTCCCAGCTGCTCCTGAGCCTTCCTCTCAGTTGTAACCCACCCCTCAAATGCCTTCCCTGTCTACACCAGCTCTTGCACTATCTTTCTGCTCTGAGATCCTACCAGTAAATCTGCCCACATTCTGCATGCAAGGTCTCCCTGCTCCATTCTCTCTCGGATGTCCAGGTCCTGCAGGGTTTGTTCCTGGGAAACCCAGGATTCCTGATAGTGCAGAGCAAGACAGCAGAGCAGGGCCAAGCTTTGGAATAGGCAGAGTTCTGAAGTTCCTTGCTCTACTGCTTTGCTAGGGTCTCTGTTTTCTCTGGGACTCAGTTTATTTATCTGATAAGGAGGACTGAAAGTATTTTTTCTCTCCAGCACGTTCCAGAACCTCCATTTCTGTGGTTGTGTATTCTAAGGGCTGTAGTAAGGGCTGTACGGGGCTGTTTGGTGTTTACCAGACACCAAGTAAAGGAATGAGACCTTAGAGCAGAGGTTTCATAAATCCTGTGTGTGTGAGAGAGAGAGAGGCATGCACCTAGTTCAGGGCATGGAGGTGTGGTTTCTCAGGAGCCATCTATCCTGCATTTTTGTATTTGTTTTTATTGTTTTGTTTGTTTTTGAGATAGAGTCTCACTTTGTAGCCGGGGCTGGTCTTGAACTCACAGAGCCATTACCTCTAACTCCCCAGTGCTGAGACTGAAAGTATGTATGCACCACCATGCCTCTTGGGTTTTTGTTTGTTTGTTTTGAGACTGGGTGTCTCACTGCCCTGGATTTGCCAAGTAGGCTGGTTGGGCTAACCAGTGAACTGCAGGGACCCACTTATCTTGATCTCCTTAGCCCTGGGATTACAATCTCATCACTACTCCCCCTGAGTCAAACTCAAGTCTTCATGCTTGCAAGGCAGGGGCTGTACCACGCATCCTTCAGCCCCACCTCAAAAACTCTTACTAATGGTTTTCATAATGCCTCAGAGCTCAAAAGCCATGATGACATCACAGCCTCCAGGTTGCTGGGAAAATCCCAGGAGCCTCCGATGCTCTTCACATGAGGATGTCCTTGGCCAGACTGTCTTCCCCAGCTCTGAGTTTTCATTTTACCAATCATTTGACTCTCAGCTGGGACTTGAGGAGGAAGCAGGCTTCATCTATGTGGAAGAAGGCACCCATGGTAGACTATGAAAGCCTTCCTTTCCATACTTATCTTGCAGGCAATCTTAACAAGGGCAGAGCACCCCCCCTTTATCTTCATCTACAGATGGATGTAAAACACGCTGCCTGGGGGATGATGGATGGGGTGACTGCCGGGCTCATTGGCTCTCTCTAGAGGGTGAGGATCTGTTCATAAAGGGAGATATGTCATCCAGAAGCCGAGAGCAAAGTCTGGATTTCAGTTGGCATCGGGCGGGGGGGGTGGTGGCGGGGAGGGACAGGGGTGTTGATGCTTTTCAATAATTAATCCCGCTTAACATTTTACAATTTTATTGTGAAATGTATCATACAGACCCAACAGTGAAAATGACATCCAGTTAAAGGCTAATAATAACAATGCGCACAGCTGTGGACTCACCGTTCAGTTCAGGAAACAGTGGCATCAATAATTCAGAAGCCCCTATCAGAAGTCACTGTAGAGATTCGGGTTTAGTAATCCTCAGCTTCTTCTGTATCATTGTTGTGAATCTGTTTCTCAATGACAGTGACAACAGGAGAGAGGGATGGCAGGAGAGCAGAGTGGGAAGGGGGGTGCCAGGTGCTCCTTTGGTATCACACTCTGAGCATACGGTCACCCGTGTTCCTCCCCAGGCCGCTGTGAGGTAGGAAGCATTGCCATCCAGGCCCAAAAGCAGGAGGGACTTCCTAGTTTTGCTTATCCAGGAAATGCTGATCCGCTTCTGGACTCATCACAGACTGTGTGATTCAAAGGCTCCGCCATTCCATTTCCCCACAGAGCACTCAGCGTTGTTTGTGTTGACCTTTGCACCTATGAGCTCACATGCCACGGACTTATTTATCTCGTTGGGTCGATAATAATCCTTGATCTGTATTAACACGTACAGCTACTGTTTATTCATTTTGACAGCAGTCTAACATTCCACCATGGCCATCCTCACTTCAACGGCAACATCCTGGTGCCAGTTTCACCCGGGTCTCTAGGTGAAGAAACTGAGGCTCAGAGAAGGGAAGCCATTCGATGTCTACACTCAGACCACCCCTGTGGGGCATGGCCTTTTCATTGAGAACTATCAATGCTTTGTTGATGTTTTCTGGGGACGCAGCCCCATGCTGCCCCTTCCTGTCCATCTGGGATAAGCCACATTCACACGTACGGTGTAAAGGAGAATCCCACTAAATCTGGTGACTTAAGTTGTATAGCTAAAGGTGGATAAGGCTTACCTGCTGTAGGAATGATTTGTGTGGAAGGTGGGGAGCTGTGGAGTTTTACTTTTTTTTTTTAATTATGATGGCTGAGTGAATGTACATGTAAGACAAATGGGATTGCTCAAGGAAGATGATGCTCAATTCTGCTGACAGTTCAAAGAAGTTAATACTGTCATCATTATCACCATCAGAACCGTCATCACCATCCTCACCATCATCATCATCCCCCCATCCTCACCATCACAATATCACTGTATTACCATCATCATCACCATCATCTCCAAATCCTTACCATCCCCACCATTACATAATCACCATCACCATCATCATCATCATCATCATCAAAACCATCATCACCATCATCATCATATCACGATGGTGCACATGGGAATTGGGAGGTGGGCCTGTCTGGAAGAAGGTCACTGGAACATGCATGTACCCATTCCAGCTTCTTGGCTCCTATCTCCATGATACTCTGCCTCACCACCAGCCCAAGGCAGTGGAGCCTGGCAGGCATAGATTGACACTTCTGCACATGTGAGCCAGCAGAAGCTTTTCCTCCTTCAAACAGATTGCTCAGGTGCTCTGCCACAGTGACCAAAAGTGGCCAGCGCACGTCCTCATCAAATATTCCTGCAAGATGGAGGACATCAGGAAAGTTAAGGGGCAGTCTACTCTCTGGCCATGAGGATCATGTCTGCACCCTGCCAGTGCTCAACAGAGTGACTTTCGGCAAGGCACTTCCCTTCCTCCATTCATCTTGTCCCCATCTGAAAAGGGACAGTGACAAACCCAAGCTCTTTGGGAGCTGTGATGATGCTACAAAACACTTCAGGGGAGTGCCTAGTCTGTGCTTATCTGGCCAGTAACCTCACTCACCCAGCATGCCCTTCTGTACTCTGACTCTGGTGTCATTGCCTACGAAGGGGCCGGGAGGTGGCCATTTTGCTGGTGAAAATTCCATATCTACTGGGACCTATTTCTTCCACCCGTCAACATCCAGAAGCAGCTCATGACAGTTCCTGGTGACAGTTCCTGGGTGCTGAGAGGATGGATGGGTCAAGATGGGATGTCCCACTTTCACACTCCATGGCCCACACGGCTCTCTTCCAGTCTCCTGGCCCATTTCTGTGTTGGTAGCAACAGCTGGGACAATTTGATTCTTGGCCCACCCTGCACCATGAATACTCTCTGTGTAGAAAGGAGGTCACTCTCAGAGCCCCCCACAGCCACTCTTGGGGAGCAGAACACAGCAGAACAAGAAAGGCATGCATTAGACAGAGAGCAGGGATCCTGGGGCGCCTGTGTAAATGACCCAGTACAGGGCAGCCGCTGTCATGCCTGAAAGACGCAATTCAAAGCTGAGCCCAGAGGAGTGCCCCACTTTCCATTTGGGGACATCTAAGCCCGGGGCTGTCCCGGATTCCACCCTCCTTTCCCAAAGGGTCATTTTACCTGGCTGACACACTTCCTGGGCTGATAGCTTTGAAAGAAGCCCTTGATGATGTGATAATAAGGAGACGCAGTGCTGAGCTTGAGGATCAGAGTTCCATTTTTTTTTGTTGTTTTGTTTTCTTTCTTTCTTTTTTTCTTTTCAGAAAATGCTTACTTAGGAAGCTGGGTGGGAAAAAAATCCAGGATTTTTTTTACCTGCTGGGAACACACAAGCTTCCCCAAGCCAATCTGTAATCTTTATTAAACAGTAAATTGTTTGGCATTTAGTTTTAAACCACACCAGGAAGAGCGTTATGGAAAGAAAGTTGCCTCAGGCAGCATGTGAAGGCTTTGGTGGTGTGGAACCTGGGGCTCCTGAGCTCGGTCTCCATAGGAACCGAGCGTGTCCTACATGGTGAGAGAGATGCTACCGAAGCGGACCTGAGCCATGGATGAGCTGTGTGACTTTGGGCAAGTCCTTGCCCCTCTCTGAGCCCAGCGTTAAGTTGCCTGTTCTGACACCGGCGTTACATGTTAGCTGCTCTTTGCCTGCAGCTGGTGACCGAAGGGGAGCAGACACACAGGTATGGAGACAGCTGCTATAGCTTGGGATGGGTGATGGGAGCAGAGTGCAGGCTACAGATGCTGCAAGGAGGCCTGGGAAGGACTTCGTGTGTACATGAATGTGTGGGCTTAGGCAAGTTTGCACATGTGTGTGTGCGGGTCTACATGTGAGTTTGCATGTGTGAATGTGTGTGCGTGCACATGCATATGCACGTGTGTGTGTGTGTGTGTGTGTGTGTGTGTGTGTAAATTCTATAGGAGCTGGTGCCCATGCAGAGGGGCCCCTAACCAGTCCCCACAAAACAAGAGCTATACCCACCCGACCCACTATCACCCGTCTCTCGCACACACCATGCACACAGTGGGTCGGGCCCTCACTCAGGAGGCCAATGTCCAACAGCCACAGCCAAGGGACAGGAGTGTGTGGTTGTCATGGTCACCAGAGACTCTACCATGACCTGGGAGACATCCATAAAGAGAAACTGGATGGTCAAATAGGGGAAGTCCAGGAAGCCATGTGATCTAGGGGGCCTCTGCCGCCTCCTGTATGTGGTGCCCCCTGCTGGCTGGGTGGAGAGTGCTGCTTCAGGGCCTTGGTTGTCTTTGTCTCTTTGACGAACTAACTGCAGTGGATTGCAAGGTGCTTCATGGGAAAATCCATGCTAGTAAAATCTGACAGCAGCAGGTTTTGAAGGCTGAAGAAGAGTTTCTCAGGCAAATAGTCCATTGAAGGATAGGGTCAAAAAGACACACAAGCTAATGAAAACACGTCGTCACTTCACTGAGACTCAGACAACTGGAGAGTGTGGAGAATGGTCCAATCAGACACAAAAAGAGGTCCATTGCACCCATCAGCATCTTTATGAAAAAGCTCAAACCAACATCTAAAATTTGACTTTAGGATTTGGCCTTCTCTCTCTCTCTCTCCCTTTCTGTTTCGATTTTTCTGGAGCTAACATCACACTCCACACGGGTCTGGTGTACTCAGCCAGAGACAGAACACACAGGGTGTCTGTCCCCTTTGCCACAATCTCCACCACACCCTGGCATGTTCCAGCTGCACTTTTTTTTTTTTTTTTTTTTTTTTTTCGCACCAAACTCTCTGAGAGAGATGCTGACACTCCCAGCTACAGCATCTGGCCATACCGTCCCTTCCCATTTTCCTGGGCTCATGCGGTTAGTCAAACAAAGGGCTTTCCAGCACCCTGCCTGCCCCCTGCAGGCCAGCCCCTGGCTATCCGTGTGCCACCTTGGCTGTGAGTGGGCGAGAGGAAGGTTTGATCTGCCTCTGAACAGAGCTGGAGAGGATTCAAGGGCTTGCTTTGAAGAAAAGCTCCATCTTCGCTCTGTGATGCTAGCTAGCCCCGAAGGATGCCAGGAGTTTCAGAATCGGCCACTTTATTTTACACATGAGGAAACAGATGGAGAGGATGGCAGAGCCATGGGGCTCATGGAGCAAGTGAGGAGCCGGCTGGAGGTCACACTGGGACCTATACAGCCTCTCACCCCATCAGTTCAGCGGATTGACTCCTTTAATCCAGGAAACGAGATGGTTGTGGCATGAGAGTGGATCACCAGGGGCCACACAGCCGAAGGGTCCCAATGATTCTGAACTTGGAGGTACCACAGCCAAATGGACACAACCACCAATATCAGCTGGGCTGCTGGCCCTGGGGGAGTCACTGGCCAACCCTGCTGACTCACCACCGCACCCTGGGCTCTGGAGGGTTTTGCCCTCTCCTCTCTCTGTGGGGGCTGCACAGTGAGGCTGTAGAATCAGATACCCTGGGTGGGCCACACACCTGCTCTCCAGCTGCCTTCTCCTGTCCTCGGCTCGACCCCTTCCTCCACCTTGCTGTGCTCTCTAAGATGAGAACATGGCCTCTGTCGTGTAGGGAGAAGAACCAGGAGGCTCCAGGGTAAGGTGCAAACTGCACACTCGCTTGAAAGGTCCAGCTTGGGGACTCCTGAGAACACTGGCTCTTTCTCAGATATGCCACTGCTCTCCTAAGTACAACACATGGTTGTACTTAAGATGAGGTGATAGTATCAGGTGGTTCAGGTGGTAGAGAAAAGACAAAGGGCAAGTGTGGGGCTAGAGAAGCTGACACCTAGGTCCCCATGGTTTCTTCTTGTCATGGGGTCACCTGGGCCATGTTCTCACAACCCACCTATTTATACTTGCGATGGCCAGAGTGGCCCACTTGAGACACACACTTCCGTGTTTATGTGTGTTGCAGTCCACCTTCCAGACGCCTAGAAGAACAGATGTTCAGCCTAAACCCCACTGTGTGAGCTGTCTCGGGGACATTCGCTCTTGCTATCAGGAAGGGATGTTCTGAAAGTCCTGGTCCTAGTCCAGGATCAGCCTTGCCAGTGGCTTCCCTAAAGATCAGCCCTCAGGCCTTTGGAATAACTCCTTTTCTGGGTAATCCTCATCCTGGCACTTTATGCTCATCAACAAAACAATTCTTTCTGTGCTAGTGGGACTCAAGGCCATGGGCATGCCAGGCACATGCTCGACCACTGAGCCACACCCCTTGATTTTGTTTTGTGACAGGGTCTCCCTGTGAAGTCCACACTGGCTCAGAACTCCAAGCCTTCCAGCTTAGCTTCTGGAGTGCTGGAGTTACGGCCCTGTATCTACTCAGTCTTTATGAATCTTGTGTGGGAGGCTGAGCACACACACACAGACACACACAGACACACACACACACAGACACAGACACAGACACACACACACACACAGAGAGAGAGAGAGAGAGAGAGAGAGAGAGAGAGAGAGAGAGAGAAGCAACACAGGAGCCACGGTCCAGGCAGGGAAAGATGGGAATTGTCTTAGTTCGGGATTCTATTGCTGGGAAGAGACATCATGACCATGGCAACTCCTACAAAGGAAAATATCTCATTGGGGCTGGCTTACAGGTTCAGAGGTTCAGTCCATGTCATCATGGCAGGAAGCATGATGGCATGCAGGCAGGCACGGTGCTGGAGAAGGAGCTGAGAGCTCTATATCCAGATCCACAGGCAGCTGGGACGAATGCCACATTGGGCCTTGCTTTGAGCATTTGAAACCTCAAGGCCCATCCTTGTTGACACACATCCTCTGACAATACTATCTCTTCTAACAGTGCCACTCTCTATGAGCCTGTGGGTGCTGTTTTCCACCACCAAAGAGACACACAGCACATGTTCCCTGCCCACAAGCCTTGCAAGGCACCATGCTGTGGGATGTTCTGTATGTTAAATTGTAGTGGATAGCCATCCCAGCATTGGCCTGGAAGTTCCAACCCCCATTGAGGCTTCGGTAATGGTCACGCCCACAAGGCGGGGCGGAGGAGGAAGCAGAAGACCCAGGATCGAGAGGAGGGTTCTCTCTCTTGGTTCTGGGATGCTGGACGCAGGAGGTGGACCGAGCAGAGTTCTCCAGAGAACACCACCAGACTGCGCCATACCTTTGCCAGACCCTACAACCTATCCCTTCATTTGTAAGTTACCCCACAAAATAAACCTCCCTTTTAACTACGTGGAGTGGCCTTAATAATTTCACCAATATTAAATGTATTGCTCTGATTGGTTAGTAAATAAAACACTGATTGGCCAGTAGCCAGGCAGGAAATATAGGCGGGACAAGGAGAAAGGAGAATTCTGGGAAGTGGAAGGTTGAGGCAGAGAGATGCTGCCAGCCACCACAATGAGAAGCAGATGTTAAGATACAGGTAAGCCATGAGCCATGTGGCAACTTACCGATTAATAGAAATGGGTTAATTCAAGAATATAAGAACAGTTAGCAAGAAGCTTGCCACAGCCATACAGTTTGTAAATAATATAAGCATCTCTGTGTGTGTTTATTTTATAAGTGGGATGTTGGACTGCTGGGACTTGGTGGACCCAGAGAGAAAACTCCAGCTACAGCACCATGTGTCCCCCTGAGCTCCTTGGGACAATAGCAACCTTTCTCCACAGAGACCTGCTCTGTCTATTCTCAGTCTTGAAGTGTCTCTGGGAGAATGTTACTCACAGATGGCCGAGGACACCTGCGTGAATGCCATACCTGGTCAATAGCATTACTTAAACCAATCTTAACTTTAGTCTATGGTTTCCAGGGATGGAGAGTGCAGGTGTGGGATCAACCATGGGTCCACCTACCTGGTGTCACCTCCGTCAAGAAGACTTTCTCTCCTTGCCTCAGCACCTACTGACGGCTCACAGATGTCTCGTGTGTGGCTGCACTGACACATACCCTCTGTACTCTGACCAGTTGTGAGTGTCTGTATAAACTGCCATCCACGGTACACAGTACCTGCTGAGAGCTGTACTAATATATGGGGATAGAGATACATAGAAGATAGCTTGATACTATGGCATCTAGAAACATAATGCAATTAGATTCACTCCTAAGGGCCTCCAAGCGCCCCAAAATGATTTTTTTGGCCAGATTTTATTCTTTTTGTTGTTGTTGTTTTTCGAGACAGGGTTTCTCTGTGTAGTTTTGGTCCCTATCCTGGATCTTGCTCTGTAGACCAGGCTGAACTTGAACTCACAGAGATCCCTGCCTCTCGAGTGCTGGGATTAAAGGCATGTGTCACCCACCACTGCCTGGCTCAGATTTTAGTGTTTACAACCTGTTTCCTCTTAGGAAGTGGGGCTTCAAATCCACCCAGAAAGTGGTTGGTTGCCCTGTGATATTCATGCCACTGTTACACCTTTGCACATATCTTGCCATGCTGGTCATTGTTGTAGTTCAAATGTACATGACTATTGATGCCTTTCCTCCTGAGGCAGCCTGCACAGGACTGTCTGGTACAGCAAAGTGTCCAGGTCAACTTGATTTCTCTATGTCCTTGGGCCAAAATCTCCTTCATCAACGGGTCTCAACACCACATTCTGCTGAGCCAAAACAATTCCCAGAATTAAATGTGAGTGAAAACACAACATGAATAAAGCCATGGTGACAATGGAGGCAGTTCTAAAAGAAACCTTCATAGCTCCCAGCGCCTGCATAAGAAAATCAGAGGCAGCTCACTCAGAAACCTGATGAGGAGCCTTAAGCACTGGAAAATCCAAGACAAACCAACCTCAAAGCTGTGGATAGAGAGAAACAACAAAGGTCAGGGCAGAAGTTAATACAATAAAATGAAACAATCAATGAATCGAAAAGTTGGGTTTTTTTGACAATATAAACAAAATTGACAAACTTTTAGCCAAATTAACATAGATAGATAGATAGATAGATAACTCAAATAAATAAGATTAGAGATAAAAAGGGAGAAATTACAATAGACACGAAGGAAATCCCAAGAGTTATGAAGACACAGTGTAAAAATTTATATTCCACGCAACTGGAAAAATCTAAAAGAAATGGATGAATTTCTGGATGCAAATGACCCACCACAGCGAAACCAAGACAAAGAAAATGATTTGTTCAGATCTGTAGCAACCAGCCAAATTGAGCTAGAAGCAGTAATTAAAAATTTCCCTTCTAAAAAAAGCACAGGGCAGATGGATTTAGCGTGGAATTCTACCAGACCTTCAAAGAACACACAGCAGTGTTCCTTAAGCTGTAGTGTAAAATAGGAAAGGAGGGAACGTTTCTAAACTCTACGGCCACCGCAGTGGCCCCTGAAGCTAGCCTCCAGTGCATCATCTTCCAATAACTCTTGCTCAGGTTCCTCGAGCCAGGCTAGTGTCGGACACTGAGATCCTGTCTAGGACCCAGAAGTGCTGTGGGTGAGTGAAGAAGGGTGATGTGGACATGAAGTGTAGGAGGTGGGAGGTGGAATGTGGAATGTTCAGCAAGCCAAGGACACTTGTCACAAGACTCCAGGGGAGCAAGCCCTGGGCCAATCTGAGATATTCCCAAGTCTGGTGTGTCTGCATGTTGGTGTCCCTGTGTGGAGTGGAAGGCGGAGAAGGTTTGGGTTGGGCTGAGGTGAGCCAGTCTGCACAGGGTTGCATGGTGGATGAGGAACTGAGGATTTTATCTGTGAGCAAGTTTGGCAGGGAGAAGATTCAAGATGCTCTTGCCTGCACAGGCACAGGGCTCCTGAGGGGAAGGCAGGCAAATGTCATAGTCATGATCAAGGTCCCTTACTGTTCACACGTCTTCCTGTTTCTCCCACTCTAGAGGGACATGGGCACCTCCAGAGAGCTGCACTGGCTGCAGCAGGGTATCAGTCTAGAAGCTCCAAGGCTAGAGGGTTTGAACACCAGGCTATGAACAGTTGACCCCGAGGACAGCCATTGGACCTCAGATTCAACAGACTCAGGAGCCAGGCAAGGGGCCACACTTGCTGATGATATCCAGTGAGCCAGAAGGGCAGGGATACTACAGAACCCTGTGGCTTGATCTCAGGAGAAGGCAGGTGGCTAAAACATAGACAGAATTTCCTGTTGCCACCTCCACAGTGCTGTAATTTCAGGAGTATGATTCCAAGGCCAGTTGATGCTTTTGTTGGGGACTGAATCCAGGGCTTCCTGTATGCTGGGTGAATGTGCTTCCCATGGAGCCACATTCCTTCCTCTGACTGGGCACTCAGAGGCTCTGTACCAGAAAGTGAGACTCAGTAAACACAGTCACCAGTCCTGTACAGGCGCTCCACTCAGCAGAGGAGGCACACACTGACACCTTGTACAACAGGAAATACCGTTACAGCTGACCCGTGTGCTCTGAGCACAGTGCAGGGGCGTTACTCACATTCAGTCCTGGGCCCCTCATGCCCGGTGTCCCCTCCTCCCCAGGAAATGGCATTTGGGCTGGAGTTCCAGGCAGCTGTCATCTCCATTCAAGCTCACAGAAGGCGGTGCATCAAGGAGGTTCTGAGAGGGGCCTGTGGCTGCAGGTCTCCCAGCAAGATGAACAGGTGAGTAGGGAGAAGTAAGAAGCTGCAGGAGGCACCTGGTGGATCCAGGAGTTACACTTGGAGCTGCCTGGCAACCCCGAGACTGCTGAGCATGCTCCTCAGATCTTCCCAACCAGGAGTTGGGAAGGCCTGGCGCTCAGCTCTCAGACTCACTTCTAAGGAACGCGCCCCAAAAGTTACTCAACACTCTGCCCCATGCCAGGACTCGAGGGTCCCAGAGACATAGTGGTCAGACATGTCCCATAGCTATGACTTTGTAGGGGACAGTTTCTTTGGGCTCCTTTGCTGAAGTTTCATCCCATAGTCCCTCAGCTCCTTGGCTTCTGGGCCTGTGTGCTTTGAGGCAGAGTATAGCAGCAAGGAGCCTGCACTGCTCATTTCTTGGTGGCCAAGAAGGAGAGAAAGAGAGAGAAGGATATATATATATGTGTGTGTGTGTGTGTGTGTGTGTGTGTGTGTGTGTGTGTGTATGTATGTATATATATCTAGAGAGAGAGAGAGATAGAAAGAGAGAGAGAGAGAGAGAGAGAGACCCTTTGAAGATAAGGCCCCCAGCATTCTTCCTCTAACTGTACCCTACTCCCTGATAGTCCATTCAAGTGTTATGTCATCCACTCAGCCAGATTCCTCACAGCCTAAGAACTGTGAAATGATGCCACCCACTGGGACCAGCCCAACACATAAACCTTCTGAGATTCCAGTGGCACACCACAGGTGCAGGCAGATAGACATAGGCTGGCCCTGCCCAGAAATGGGGCCACCAGGGTATCCACACAGTAGCAAAGGTAACACTGAAGGGTATGGAGGTGCTCCTAACTAAGAGAGCAGCATTGCATGGGCCCTCAGTGGAAAGAATGTGTCCCTGATCAGGTCTACAACAAGCAGAGAAGCCAAGTTCAAGCTTGAGCTGGACTGATTCCAGAAGTCTTTCTTTCTGAGACTCCCGGCCTCTGCTGCAGAGTCCGAGACACAGCTGGGGCATCACCACATGCCAGTTTGCAGAACCATGATTTCATGACAGCGGTGCCTGGGGCTTTGAAAGCTGCACTTAAAACACAAGACGGACGCTGTGGCCTGGCTTTCCTGTCGGGACTGCTCCCGGGGGCTCATCAAATCCCAGACCGCCTCCAGTGTTCCTTTGGCATCTCCAGCTCTCTAGTCTTCCGATGTTTTTCCCTTCCAGATAATTATTTACACAGAGGGAGAATAATTAGCATTCAGGAACGGCATCTCTGCCAGGCTCCCTCACTCAGCCCGCCTTTCTCCTCTCTCGTTTGAAGTGAAGGCTCTTGGAAGAGGGACATCAAAGCCACTGTGGAGGGTTTTCACACAGAGATTTTTTTTTGGGGGGTGGGCAGGTATGGCAGAATAGCAGAAGGTCACCTTCTGTTTATCTCTGGACCTAGCTACTGCCAGTTTTCCAGCTTGAGAAGACATACAGAGCCCAGATGTGGCCACCATAATACAACATTCTCCTGGGTGGGGATTCCCTTTCTTGGACCCTCTCACCACATGGTCTGCTATGGAAGTGTGCCTTTGGTCATCTCAAATGTCAGAGGAGAAAGAGACTCTGAGAAAACACAGACCCAGGTTGTATTCATGGCCTGTAGGTCAGGAGCATGAGCTAAGTAGAGCAGGTCAAGACAGCGGAGGATGGGATGGGAGGAGGTGGGGGATGGGATCTGGGTGTCTCAGAGACTGGGGCATTCCCTGAAATCTAGGTCCTGGTTTCCATGGCAGTGGGGCCCAATATGGCTGATCACTCTGATCACTTGCCTTTTGGTTTTTGAGACAGGGTCTCTTGTAGTCCAGACTGGCCCCACTTTCTACTCAGTTGAGGGTAGTCTTGAACACCTTACCCTCCTGCCTCTACTTCCCGAAGTACTAGGATTACAGGGTACACCACCAAGCAGAATTTGTACTGTGTTTAGGTACTGGAGCCTATAGCTCTATGCGTGTTAGGGTTAACACCACACCCACTGAGCCACAGCCCAGCCCTAGTGACCTGGATTTTCTAAAGTCAACTTGCCAATTTTCATGTGACGAGTTGCCAAATGCTTCCGGGCTCGATCACTCTTTAAATTTTTGAGGCAGGGTCCTTCACGGAACTTGCAGTTTATTGATAAGATGGGGCAGTCAGCTTCATGGCTCCATCTGTCTCTGCTCCCCCACCCCATTCATTTTAAGCTGGCCTCTGGTTATCACAGTTTCTGTGGGCCACAGCTATACAAATGTACAGGACTGGCATGGAAGGAAACGTGGCTCTTAGCCAAATGGTGTTTCCTGCTGGAGTGGTAAACACCAGTGCTTGGTGGGTTTGAAAAAACAGAAAAGCCAATTTACCAGCAATGGAAACCAACCAGCCAGTCCCATCTGACATGCAAACAGAGCAGGGCGCAAGCCAGGCTGTCACTTTCCTCAACTGCCCCTCTGATTCTGTGACCTACAACACATTGGATCACCCCACAGTCTCTGCTGCCTTGACGATCTTCCCTGGAATGAGGGGCCAACCGTCTTTAGGATGGGATGGGCACTGACAGGGTCACCTGGAGCTCCCTGCTGATGCTGAGCAGTGTGGTGATGCCCCCTTCACACCTGGGTTTCCTTATTTCCTCTGATTGTTTATACTGGTACCCTGTGCTCTTTGGCCATCCTGAATGAGGGATCTCCCTGTTAGAACTGCCACCCAGCCAGAAAGCCTTCACGTTTCTCTTTACTAGTCACAATATCATTCAAGCATGATGTGGTCTCGCGGTTGAGCCGAGTAAACCACCCTTGGCTGGATTCAAGCTCTTTGGTCTTGAAACAGCTCAAGAGGACAGAAATTCAAGAAAAACACAATTGTGACAGGTCTGGGGGTTGGGGAGAATGAAGCCTGGTGGTCATCCCTAAGGTCCCCCTAGAGGTTGCCTGGTCGAGTCCTGGGGTACTGAGCTGGTGGCCAAACTCCTGGGTATCAGGGATGAAGGATGGATGTGTGTTGTCTCACTGTGCCATCAGCTCCACATTCGACCGTCTGCTTCCCGGGAGCCATAAAATGGGTGAAATGCCAGTCACAGGACTTGACCTTGGGGGTTGTCAGCTAAGGATTCAGGGCCAGCAGGGCCCCCCTGAACTGGTGCCATGTGCCTGCTGTGTGACCGGGAGGCTGTGTTTTCTCCTTGTCGGGTAGGAGGTTGTGTCTGTGAGGGACGGAGAACCCAAATTGGCTTCAGCAAGAATAAAAGTTAAACAGGAGCTAGCGACAGTATTAGTTCCTGTAATTAAGAGGGTGGTGGAATGGACCCTCTTGAGATGGAGGGCCAGGGGGTCCAGGAACCAGGGCTGGGGATCCCAGCTCTCTACCACGGCTCTGGCTTCTGTTCCAGAAGAGTCTGTCCCCCTTTAGCTGTTTGACCCCTTGGGCTACTTGCATTGTGGAGACTCTCCATCCCCAGTCGGGGAAAGAACAAGGCTTTCCTGAGGCTCTCACTAGAACAATCTCAGCGATCAGTTTGTTCAGATCTGCTCTCAACCCAGCCAGGTACAGGAGACCGAGCCCACCTTCACTGGATGGGAAAAGCCTCTGACATGAGAGAAGTGACCTGTTATTAGAAGAAGCTGGCTAGGGAAGGTAGAGGGCGACAGTCTAAATAACACCCATTTATAATGTTGAACAGCACACCAGCTCCAAGTTCTGTAAAATGGTGTATGCACACAGTGCACACACACACACAGACACAAACATGAACACAGACACAAATATACACACACAAACATGCACACAGCCACACACACTAAAATACACACAAGCACATACACACACAAACACACATACATGCACATAATGACACACATGTACACACAAGCATGCTGGAGGATTGGCCTGATGATCCCTACCCTGGAGAGATCAAAGAGGCAGATGCTAGGGAGGTGAGTGTCCCCTTCACACCTGACAGTCCTTGAAGGAATGCTTCGCTTCCTAGCTGCACAGGTCATGGGGCTGGTAGAACATTTAAAATCTTGGTGTGCATACACTGGAGCCTCCCAGGATTCCGAGTTGCGGTGTCTGCCCCAGGCTGTCACAACAACCCATTGCATTGTCACTACACGAATCTGTAAGACATGCCACATGCTGCAACCTCAGCCCACACGTCCTCCCGCCTTCTCCGGGGGTAACATGCAATTTCTTCTTCCCCAGCCTCTGCAGAGGGTTGTGAGCAGTGGGGGGTTGATTTTGAATTGCACATAATAAACCCCCAGAAGAGGGCTGATCTTTCATTGGTTTAATGAGGCTGATGCTGTCTGTGGGATTTCGAGAATAATTCTGTGAACCACCCTCTTGGGGGTCTGAGGATGGAGCTAGAAGGCAGTAGCAATGGATTCAAGCTGCAATAGATCCAAAGGAATTGAATTGGCTGATTATCTCGGGGAGGTGTCGCCCATGTCTGCAAGGCCAGGACACAGCTAATACCCATATGAGTCTCACCAATCCCTGGCTGCCACGGGGACACTCCACACACTGTATCAGAGAGAAGAGAGAAAAGAGAGAGAGAGAGAGAGAGAGAGAGAGAGAGAGAGAGAGAGAGAGAGAGAGAGAGAGAGAGAGAGATCTGTGGTTGATTGGTAATGTCTGCTATGGATATGAGTTAGGAGAATGGTGACACATACCTCCCTAAAGAACTCCCTTTGAAATTCCTAATGGAGACAGGCGGCTCCTTTGGGCATTTGCACATGCCCTCACCTCCCAGCTTGCGAGGCCCAGGCTGGACTCATCAAGTATCACCCACTCAGTCTCCTTTGCCCCAGTTTTGCTCAGCATTTGGTTCCCTTTCCTAAGTACTTTGGCTCTGTTGGAAATGTCCCCAAGAACCATCATCCTTGTGACCATGGCCCCCAGGGAGGTGAGGATACAGGCTGGCTTAGCTGGCCACATAGCAACTGCAGGAGCCAGGCAATGTCTCTGTCTGAGTCACCATCACACCTACAAGCTCCAATATTCTATTGTCCATCAGAGCCAGACGCTGCCACCTGCAAACCTCCCTCTCACCACAGCCGCTCATGCACAAGGAAGGAGGGTGAGCGAAGAGATGTGTCGTACAGAGGTGCTGATACATGAGATTGTGTCTTTGTAAATGGGAGGGATGGAACCCAGGGCCTTATGAATGCTAGGCATGTTCAACCCATGAGCTACACCCTAACCCTCAACCATGAAGGGTGTTTCCCATCTCCATCAGGGCTGGCTTAGCTCCCGAAGCCCATGCACCCCACCCCTCACAGCTGCCCATCTTGCCTTTCTTGTAGGTTAGGATGAACTCTCTTCTCTTCAGCCTCGGGGACGCGCACCCCTTGTGTTTTCTGTCCCCTTGGGGCCACCTCCTCCCACTCACATGTGTGTCCTTCCTGGTGGTCCCCATCTTTTTATCTTGATGCTGTGGACATCAAAACACTGCCTGTCACCATTGTGAGAACAAGTCAAATGTAAGAAGTGCTTGGGACCAGAACTGTTCAGATTTCAGGACCCCCTCCCCAGGTGCCTTTTTTTCTTTCTTTTTCTTTTTCTGGTACTTGGAGATATTTGCCAAGATCCTGGTTGAACATCCTAAGTCTAAAATTCCAAATATAAACTGCCCCCAAATTCAGAAGTCTAGGAAAATCACAGGCTTTAAAAAAGTTGGGGCATTTGGAGAATTCCACATGGTATGCTCCAATAGGAATGCCTATGTTGCATTTCAAAAGAACTTACTTGGGATTAGAAGAATTTTTTTTTGTAACCAAGGAAAGTGTTGACAGCAGGCAGTCATGCTGCTCATTCTTTGTGTTACCCAGAGGGTCTTCAACAGTGTAAATGAACAGGTTTTATTTCCATGCAAAATTATGGGGAGTTCCCGCCTGTAGACATATCCAAGCTCTGCAAGAAAGAACTCCAAGACTGATTACTGATGTCTGCCCTGGGTGTAGCCTAGGGAGGTGGTGATGTGCTGGTCACATATCAGCTCTTCCCTTGGTATGTGTCCATGGTTACCTGCTGAAACCACATGAGCTGCCATGAATTCAGAACACAGGACTCCAGTTTAAACACAGGTTTAAAACTGGCTGTGTTGATATTTAACTGGCTGGCATGAGCAGGCTTCTGAGTCTCGTTGAAAACTTTCACTGCATTAACTATTAATAAGTTTGAGATCAAAATTTTAAAAAGATTTAACCTTACAAAAGAAATTGGAAGTACTTCCCCCATAGGAACCTCGACATTTTGAAAAGGTGGATGGCTTTGGCTATGGCTAGAATGACTTTGGGGTAAATCTGTGCTCAGAGCTGGCCGGGCAGTTTCCAAATCCCTCTGCGGTCCTGCGTCCTCTACTTTGAACTGAGGACACATTGTGACAGCTTCACAAGGATCAAGTGAGATGAGGCTGTGAGTCCCTTCACTGGGATCTGGTGGGCACCCAAGGAGTCATTTTCCTACAGATAGCATTATTAGTTCACATGAGACGGGCCACTCATCTTTCAGAAGCACCACGTTACCAATGCAATCACTTACTCCACAGATCCAAGGCAAATGCATCTGTTTGAGGAGATCAGAGCAGGCAGGGCTTCTGGCTGCATCCTTTAGAACAGGGACCCCAAGAGAGGGAGAGAAGGGTTATCAAAAGACTTCTGATGTGGAAGGGGCTCCAGGGAGGGAGACCCACCAAACCCCTCCTGTGTTGAATGCCTGAGCATTTCTCAATGAAGGAATGCAGCTCCATGGGGCTGGGCAGGCAGGTGGGTCTGCAGATGGGAGGTGAAGGCTTTCAGGGATTTTCTGTGCTATTCTCTAGCTCCATGTACAGTCTCTGTCCCCCGTTGGGCCAATTACCGACTTAAAATGTTGTTAGCAAAAGGCAGGCACACTCATTATTGTAGTGGTGAGCATGGAGGCCCAGTGGGTTCCTATTTATGCTGTTCCAAAGAGCTATTCTTACCTGGTCCTTTGTGTGTTTGTCAAAGGTGTCCAAATCACAGGTGGCCGTCCACCTCCTTTTCTCATGCCTCTCTCTCCTGCTCTGCAGGCATCAGCCAGGACTGGAATGTTAGGAGCCATTTGAGCCAGGAAGAAGCTGAGGTTGCCACTAAGAGAGATACTACATCAGGTGGGAGGGGAGGGGAGGGGAGGACGGAAGGTGTGGGTCAGGACTGCATGCTGGTGCTTCCAGCTGTGGGGAGATCTCACAATATGGGCACATGAGTGAGGGGATTGAAACCCCCACGTGCCTTGGTGAGAGGCGGAAGGTAGTCACAGTCAGGGGACTGTTCTAGGTAGCTGTTTCGACTTTGAGCAGGTCAATGATGCTTCCTGACTCCCACTTCTTATGCGGGTAGAAATACCTGCCGAGGTCTGTGCTGTGTCCTGCACCTGCAGTGGAAAAAAAAAGCTAGCAGGGAATCTCAGTTCTGCAGAGGATGCAAATATGTGGGTGCATTCTAGACTCACCAATACCCACAGGCACAGAACTCCAATGCCAGCTGCCTGGAATGTCTCCCAAGTCATCTGGTCCACCTGTCTTTATTATTTTATTTTTTCAAAAAAATGTGTTTGTGTATGTTTGTGTGCATGGTGCACATTGGTATGTATGTGTGTGTGTATATGTGTGCATGGTGCACCTGGGTGTGTGTGTGTGTGTGTGTGTGTGTGTGTGTGTAGTGTGTGTATGTATGTATGTGGGTGTGTATGTGCATGGTGTATGTGTATAGATGATGCATGTATATGCATGTATGTGTGTGTGTGTGTGTGGCACATGATACCTGTTTTTGTGCATGGTGTATGTGTTGTGTGCATGGTGTGTGTGTGTGTGTGTGTGTGTGTGTGTGACATGATACCTGTTTTTGTGCATGGTGTATGTGTTGTGTGCATGGTGTGTGTGTGTGTGTGTGTGTGTGTGTGTGTGTGTGTGTGTGCATGTACATCCATGTGGAGGATAGAAGACACCTCAGGTGTTGCTTCTCGGGCACTGTCCACCTCTATTGTTTCAGACAGGATCTCCTACAGACTTGAGGCTCACCAAGTAGGTTCATCTGGCCGACCAGGGAGCTCCAGGGATCTGCCTGCCTCTGACTTTGCAGCAATGAGGTACACATGTGTGCCCATGCCCAAGTACATGGGTGCTGGGGTCTGATCCTGGCCACCATGCTTACATGGTGCTTTACTGATTGAACCATCCTCCCAACTCCTGATTATTTTAATCCTATGAAGTCTTATTGCAAAAAGCAATACATAGGAACTTCCTCATCATTCAAGCTTGCTCTCTGCCAATCAGGAGACAGAACAACAACCATTTTAGTTTTCTCAGGCAGGCAGAGTAAATAAAGCCTGCCCTTGCCATACTCCTCTGCTCCACAAGGAATGAGCTTCTCTCTTCCCAAAAGAAAGGTTCTTGTCTTCTGCCATCGCCATGTAGTGTTTACGGATCGTCTCCATAGCAACCCCATTTTCCAGGATTAGAGGATCTCTTTCCAACGCTCCAGGTTGCAAACATCCTGACCTACTCTGGAGCATGGCTTTTCCCATCCTAGCAAACAGAACTTGACAAGTCAATGCATAGACAATGGGAACAGGACGGCCACATTCTATCCGTGATCCTGGAGGCTGCTGTCAGTGACCTGGGCCAACCACCAGGTGGGTGCAGCTCTGCCCTGACCCCTCCCTGATTGAACTTAATGCTTCAGAAAGAGAAGATGTAGTGCTTTCTAGAACTCTTGCGTAGCATCAGTTCTTATTGGTCTTATTAGTAAAAACCTGGAGTCAGATATCAGGGTGAAAGCTGAAAGAGCAGAGAAGCAGAGCAGCCAGCCACTAGTTTTTACCTCTACAAAATCCTCAGCCCAAAAGGATGACCTCCTGTGCCTTCTCTCTCTGCCCCACCATATCACTTCCTGTCTCCACCTCCCAAGTGCTGGGATCAAAGGTGTGTGCCACCACACTACCTGGCTCTGTTTCTCTTTTAGGCCTGATCAATCTTGTGTAGCCCAGGGTGGCCTTGAACCCCTTATCTTCCTGCTTACTCCTCCAAAGTTCTGGGATTAAAGGTGTGTGCCACCACTGCCTGGCCTCCATGGTTATCTAGTGGCTAGCTCTGCCCTGTGATCTTTAGGCAAGCTTTATTTGTTAAAGCGCAAACAAAATATCACCACACTCTTGCTTTGTAGCTTCTGATTGAGATCCTATGATCAAGAGGATGATTGACAGGGGATGGGGGTGTCTGGTACCCTCAAGGTAGTCAGTCACAGGCAGTTGTGGGCCAAGCAAATGGGTGCTGAGAGGCCAATTTCTGCAAGAGCAGAAACTCTTAACCACTGAGCCCTTTCTCTAGCATCATTTCAAAGAGTATCTATCTGTCTGTCTGTCTGTCTGTCTCTCTCTCTCTCTCTGTCTCTCTCTCTCTCTCTCTCTCTGTCTACCTACCTACTTACCCATCTATCATCTACCTACCTGATGTATGTGCATGAGTATATCTATGTGCACACTAGCCTACAAGTTCCTGTGGAGATCAGAGGAAGGCACCAGATCCCCCTCCAAGCTGGAGTTATAAGTGGTTGTGAGACACCCAATGTGGGTGTTGGGAACTGAAGACAGATTCTCTGAAAAAGCTGCAGGTTATCTTAACCAACCCATTAAATGCACTTTCTGCATGTCATTTCTCACATAGAACTTCGAGACACTGAACGAGCCGGGTGTCGTCATGACAACGTGTTTTATAGAGAAGACTAAAATGGGGTCCTATAGTCCATGGCAGAGCCTGGCTCCACCCCTACCTACCCCAGTAGACACCGGGATAGCTCTGGACACTTCTATAAAACAGACTCAACGAAAGCTTGCTTTTTCTCTGAACTCTGGGGTGGCGGTGTTTACAACTACAGCCTTGATTCCTCTCCAGGCTTCACCTGCCAAGATTGCAGAAGCAGGTGTGGCAGGGATAATCCCTTCCGGGGATACTTCCTTCTAGGGATACTCCCTTCTGGGAGCCTTGGCACCTTTGCCCTAAGATGTGGGGGCTCCATCTCCCCACACCATTTCCCCTGCAGTTGTCTCTGATTGGAGCTGATCCACGAAAGGAAACTCACTCTCTGGCTTCTCCATAGCACACTCATCCAAATTAATCATAGCAACAGAGGGCGGCACTTGCTGGCATGGGGTTCTGCTGCCTGGGCAGATTTTCCCGGCCAAGGAACGCACCTGAACAAGCACATGGGGACTTGGGAACTAGATGGACTCTGAGTTCATTTTATTGAGCCCTATGAGGAGCTGAGAGCAGCTTTGCTTGGGACTGAAATAGAGGAAGGAGGCGAAACACAGCTGTGACATCCAGGAGAGACTGATTTCAGGGCATGAGTAGGGGCAGGGCTAGGCACTCAGAGGATGGGGTAGAACTGTCTCATGGGTTGTAGTGACCTGGGACAACAATGGCAGTCACATTAGGAACCCACACCACCTTCAGGCACCTCTTCCATGTGACTCTGCAAACCCATCAGCGTCCAGGCCCATCCACCGTCTCTCTGTCAGGGTTCTCTTCACAGAGATTGTTCCTGCCATGCTCCAAACCCTCCCAAGGCTCTGATGGGCCATTTCCTCTGCTTCCGGAGTGGTTGTCTCAGAAGAGAAATTTATCCAAACCCTTCCAAGACATGTCTTGTCATCGAGTGACACCCTGTAGCCAGGCACTCTGATCCGTTTCTAGCTGGGCTCTGACTAACTCTGTGGGCTCCCGTGACAGACCTGCCCTTCCTGAGGATGCACAGGATCTTTCCCATGATGGGAAAACATCTGCTTCCATCACACACACACACACACACACACACACACACACACACACACACACTGAGTATGCAATGAAACACAAGACTCACAGTAACACTCAGGAGTGAGGATGACTCTGCTCTTCATTGTCCAGACAGGGAGCATGAAGGCAAACACAGTGGCATAGGAGCCCGTGAGAATTAGAACGGAGCTGGGCTGTGCGCCTCTCCTTCCCCACCCATCGTCACCCTTGGTCACTACACTCTTGGTACGCCTGCCCACACAATGTGGCCTTTACCTTTATCACCCTCCATGTCATACCTGCAGGATAAGGAGCCCTAGAATTGTCCCTAGCCTGGCCCGGGAGTACTTCTGTCTGTCCACATCTGTGTCTGGAGCCTCCTACTCAGCCTGCCTTGCTCCGTTACACCGTGACTCAAATCCACACCCGGAGCCTGTGCTGTAACTTGTGGTGCATAGTTATGACTCGAGGGCACATCCGTGCGCCCAGGTCCAGCCGCAGGTGAATGGCTCCTGTTCCCTCCACTGCCACTGGCTATGTGCATAGCAAAGTTGTCGGAGGGGTTGTGTCTTTAACAAATGCCCAACCGAAGCTCACCTGACTCGTTCAATTTATGATCTAATTTCCACCTTGGATAAGGAGGGCTGCGCTTCCTGAGGCCATCCTTCATGAGACTTCTCCTTCACTCTCTGAAGGCCAGCCTCTATGCCCTGCACATCACAGGTGCTTCCCCTCTGGCTTGTTCTCCAGAGCTACAGAGAAGGAAACTGAGGCTCAGAGAGTCCAAGTGTGGTGTGGTCTAGAAACAAGCTTCGGCATCCAGAGCCCCTGGCCCTCAGCCACACAGCTCTCCAATATACATGTGTCCTTAAGCCCCAGACTTGGGGAGTCCATGGTGCAAGAAGTGGTCACACATCTGTGTCTGTGAGTCAGGAGCACATACTGTGCAAGATGGCCATTGCCTCCTGTTTGCCAAGCACTTTGAACTTCGCAAATGCATGCATGTCCGTGATCTCATCTGCAGTAAATAGGCTTCACCCTCGACAGTTAAATAAACGGCAGATATGACCTGCATGTTTGGAGCAGCCTGGCACTGAAAACACACCCTTTAGACTCTGTCTTCCCAAACCAGGGGCTGGTGTTTGCAGCCCTCGCAGCAATTGGATTTAAATTAAATTACTCTCTCCATTCACTTTAGCCTTGGCTTTCTGCTGCTCTGAAATGTTCTTTGGGTGGCTTTGCTTTCCACTGCCATCATATCCTCTGGTGGACACAACGTCTCCCTGATCTAGTGCCTGGTGTCACCTGCAGGCTGGAGTATGTGCATACACATAAGTATACACACACCTGTGAACACACATAGGCATACACACACACACACACACACACACACACACACACACACACACACACGAGACAATCAACAAGCTCTCTGACGTTTGGATGTCAGTTGTATATACCTGTGGCCCTGTGGGACCCAGAAATGTTGAAATTTCTCTCTTGCTACTATTTGAGACCCCACAGTAGCATGATCGGATGGTGGATCCCAGCTGTAAGAGAGACAGAGAAGGTCCTGGGGAGATGGCTCAGTGGGGACAGTACTTGCTATGTGAGCACAGAGAACTCACTTTGGATCCTTAGCATCCACATGGAAAGCCAGGTGTGGTGGCTTGTGTGAGTCTGTCCCTCCAGCAATGGAAGACAAGAGAGGAGGGTCCCCAGGGCTCCTCGCCCAGCAGGTCTAACAGGAAGAAGGGTCAGCTCCAGGCTCGGTGAGAGACAGTCTCAAAAACAAAAGATGGAGAATCTAAAAACATTGTGGAGGAAAATAGCAGGAGATACCTGACATCCACCTCTGTCCACATCTCCATGCATGGGGAGCATGCATACACACACACACACACACACACACACACACACACACACACACATGCATGCACACATGTGCACACTCATGCATGCACACACATGCACACTCATGCGGTTTTTGCACTGCTTCATTTCTGCAGGTGGAGAAAGACCTTGCAGGTCGGAAATAGGAGGCAGCTCAGGTAGAGTCCCAGGAGCCAGCCAATAATAAGGACAGCTGTGATGGTCTGAAACAGGTGCACACTGCTGGTCAGTCCCACACTCACAGCCTCTCATGAACATTGGCCTCACTGGCCAATAACTGGCTATAACAGATGCCAACACACACACACACACACACACACACACACACACACACACACACACACTCCAATCCTTTATTGATTGGGAATTTTGCATCATGCACCACTGAAGCATCCCTCCCCCAAAAGGAACCCTCTGAAAAAACTCAACATATATTTTATTTAACAAAATATTTGTACTTGTGTTGTGATGTATGTGAAGTCACTAATGACACACTCTCCCTTTCTTTCAATGTGATCTACATATGTGCAATCTTGCATGTTACCTGATGCTTATGGAATATCTGAACCTGGATTAGCTGCATTCCAAGGTATCCACAGCCCTGTGTGGCTGCTATACTGGGCAGAAACAGTCCAGCTTATGGCCCCAGTCACTGTCCACCATACTGGTGACACCCTTCTCCTCAGTGAACTGTATCCTTCCATAGGTGGGACATGTGTACGCATGCATACACAGGCAGATGAGAGATAGGGTTTCTATAGCTGTGAAGAGACACCATGACCACAGCAACTCTTATAAAGGAAAAAACCATTTAATTGGGGTGGCTTACATTTTCAGAGGTTTAGTCCATTTTCATCATGGTGTTGCTGGCGTGCAGGCAGACATGGGGCTGGAGAAATAGCCAAGTGTCCTACATCTTGACTTGCATGTGGTGGTAGTCCATTCCCCCAAATATTGTGCACCTTAATAAACTTATCTGGGGCCAGAGAACAGAACAGCCACTAGATACAGAGGCTAGAAAATGGTGGTATTCACGCCTTTAATCCTAGCATTCCAGAGGCAGAGATCCATCTGGATCTCTGAGTTCAAGGCCACACTGGAAACAGCCAGGCATGGTAACACATGCCTTTAATCCCAAGAAGTGAGGGCAGAAAGCAGAAAGGTATATAAGGTGTGAAAACCAGGAACTAGTCTGGTTAAGCATTCAGGCCTTCGAGAAGCAGTTCATCTGAGATTCATTTGGATGAGGACTTAGAGGCTTCCAGTCTGAGGAAACAGGATCAGCTGAGGAACTGGCGAGGTGAGGTGGCTGTGGCTTGTTCTGCTTCTCTGATCTTCCAGCATTCACCCTAATACCTGGCTCCAGGTTTGATTTTATTAATAAGAACTTTTAAGATTCATGCTACACTTGCAGGTGACAGGAAGTAGTCTGAGACACTGGATGTGGCTTGAGCATATATAAGAACTCAAAGCCCACTTCCACAGTGACACGCTTCCTCCAACAAGGCTACACTCGCTCCAGCAAAGCCACACCTCCTAATAGTGTCACTCATTTTGGGGGCCAACTTGGATGTCCAGCTGAAGTCCTAGCGTAACCCCTGCCAGCTGCCAGCTCTAGCCATCAGCCACATAAGCGATGTCCCTTTGGATGTTTCCTCTGTGGCCACCCCACCCCATTCCTTCAGGACAGAAGCACACAGTCTGTAAACTGTGAGTGATGCCACGCTGGTGTCTTCAGCTGCTCAGTTCCAGGTGGTTCATTTCCCACCAACTGATAAGCAGAAACCAGCGTAGGGTGTTCCTTTCACTCAGAGTGAGATGGGGAAGGGTGGGAGGATTGCAGGCCGGAAGTGGCCTGATGTGACTTCATTTTATCAAGATCACCCTGACTGCTGGGACTGGGACAGCCCCAAGGGATAAGAGTGGAAACAGGGTCTAGGTGAGCAGTGACCACATCGTTCACGGAGGGTCCCCTCTGCTGGGAACTGTGGCTAGGGTGGCAGGTGGCCGTAGACAGACATGGGGTATTCTTCTCTCCCCTCTTCTATGTGCGTACAGGTATATGTATGTGAGTGGTGGCTGAAGGTCATCCTTGGGTATTTTCTGACACTATCTACCTTGGTGTTTTGTTACAGGCTCAGTCACTGGCCTGGAGCTCACCAATTAGGCTCAGCTGACTGGCTAGTGAGACCTTGATCCCCATATCGCTGCCTCCCCAGCACTGTGCTGACAAGTGAGTGCTGGCACACCCGATTTCTTTTACAGAGGTTCTGGGTATTGAACTCACATCTTTGTGCTCTCAGGATGAGTGCTTTACAGACTGAGCCAACTCTCCAACCTCCACGTGAGATATTTTCATGGTAGAGTCAAAAGTCCCCCAATTGACTGGCAAAGGTGGGAAAGAGAGACAGGAAGCCACAGGCCTTTCTGATTGCCCTGGTGCCCACTTCACAGTAATTCTGAGAGTCTGTGCAGGTGGAAAGTTAAAGTCCCTGCTCTCCCTTGAGACCATCTCCCAAGCTCAATGAGTGCACTCCAGCCGTGCCGACCCTATGCCCCAGCTTGAGAGTGCATAGGGATGGTCATGAATTATTAATACACACCTTAAGGCTCCCTAACAGCCACTGCATTCAGCTGCTTGCTCTGATTCTCCCCCTCCCCAGCACCGGAGCCTGCCAGAGTGCCACAGTTGCCACATCTTTACAAATTGATGCCTAATGAAGTTGGAAGCATAGACATTGTTAGATGGCCATGGGTTGGCTGGCAGAGTCAGGCTCCCCTGCAATTACGAATAACCCTGTGTACTTATGGATCTGGCTGGAGCCCTGAGCTTGTCCCCACCCCGTGGGAAGTGAACTATAGTGCTCACTCACCATAACAGTTATTTTTGGTTTTTTGCCACAGTAATGCTGTATAACAAACATTCACGGCAATCCAAGAGCATGCAGAACTCAGTGCGGGCTGCTTATGTATGTGCCTGGAGCTGTTAGCTAGGTATGTGGCTTGGCTCTGAAGTCTCGTTGGGGAGCTCCTGCCTGTCTTTGCAAAGGCCTGTGTGCTGAGCTGTGCATTTTGCTTAAAAACAGTAATTCCACGGTTATCAGCAAGGACCATGGTTGCTCTATGGTGCCTGGCTGCTGGGACCTCCAGGATTGTTACTAGCTTCTAGACTGCGATGACCAACTTGGATCCAAACCCTTTGGTTAGTGACTGAAAACAGAAGAAGCCACAGCCCAGCTGCATCTGCTCCTTGCCGGAGTCCATGCAAGAGCATCTTTGCCCCAGCATCAAGTTGGCTTTCTTGAGCTGGGCCAGGCATGTCATGATCTGGGGCTCAAAGCCTAACCTTTCTACAACAGGTATCCTATCTTCCTTGGGGTCGGCCTTCCCCTACCTGAGTCCATCTTCCCAGGTGCATCTTCCACAAACACCCTGTGCTCACTCCTAACTCCTTGCATGTCCCTCATTTCTAGATGATCCAGCTGATAGGCCAGCTGGTGTTTGGTTTTGTCTCGATGGCTGGGGTGAGCTGGCTGTGCTCTGGGAAGCAGCCAGGAAGCCTGAGTGTGCTCCCAGAGCTGAGGCAGGTACAGAAGCATGCAGCCTGCTTGAGGGAGGCCCGGGCTCTGATTGCATGCCCTCCCTCTTCCCTATGAAGTCTATCAACTAGAGAAAACTCTCACGGGGAGGGAATGCTCTGCCCTTCTGGTGGGACTGCCAAGGTCACACATCAGTGTGTCAGACTGTGGCCATTGCCACAGCTGGCCTTGGTCACTGCCGTTGAAGGATGTCCCCTGAGGCAGCCTTGAAGCCTTGGCCCATGTGACTCCCTCCCCTGCAGATCTTCTCTCTTCCAACTTGAACATTGCATCTTACTTACCCAGCCTGCAACAGCCCCCCAGCTCCCTGCCATGTGTTTCCTGTCTACACTCACCACCCACCTTGCCCTGCACATGATTGTCAGCTCCAGATCAGTGTGAGACAGGAGGAAAGAAGAAGTGAATTGTAGGAGGAAACTGAAAGGAGAATCGTCCTCTACGGCAGTGGGAGAAGATTTGAACATTGGATGACTGGAAGGTCCTGGAGATGAAGCACAAACATATCTCTACGGCTTGTGGACGATCCCATGTCTGATCATAAACAAGAAGCTAGGAAAGTTCTGGACAGAAAACTGGGAATGACTTTGATGACCTTTTTAGGTTTGATGACCTAAGATTTCTTAGGAAGGGTCCATAGAGTATGGAAAGTGATGGAAAAGAATAAATAAACTGGAATTCACTAAAAATAAAAATGTCTGCTTCATCCAAATGCACTGACTATAGATGGGGCTTGGGAGATGGCAAAGTCACTGTGGTGGTTTGAAGGAGAATGGTCCCCATAGGATCAGATATCTGAATGTTTGGTCCCCAGTTGATGGAACTGCTTAGGAAGGATTAGGAGGCATGGGCATGTTAGAGGAGGGGTGCCACTGGGGGCGGGCTGTGGGGTTTCACAAGATTTGCACCATTCTGGGTATGTCTCTGCCTTGTGCTCATGGATAAAGAGGTGAGCTCTCAGCTACTGCTCCAGTACCCTGCCAACCTGCTTGCTGCCATGCTGCCTGCTGTGACGGTTATGGACTCCCCCACTGAACGTCAAGCCCCAAATAAACTTTCTCCTGTAAGTTTCTTTGGTCATGGTGTCTTATCATGGCAACAAAGAAGTAACTAAGACAGTTGGTAATGGGCTTGCCTTAAATACACCTATTTTTTTAAATTATTATTTTTTGAGACAAGGTTTTATGTAACCCAGGCTGGTCTGGAATTTTCTGTGTAGCTGAGGATGACCCTGAACTCCTGATTGTCCTGCCCTTATCTCCTGTACCCTCACAGGTTTACACTAGGCCCAATTTTATACAGCGCTGGGGACTGAACCTGGGATTTTGCGCATGCTAGGCAAGCACTCTACCAACTGAACCACATTCCCAGGCCCCTAAACAAATTTTTAATAAATAGGCATGCCATAGACTGGGCTGGCGTGGGGAGGCAACCCTGCAAAATAGATCACTGACTAGGGGTTTCCCTACAGAAGGTACAAAAAAATCTTACAACTGTGTGATGAAGAGACAAGCATGCCAGTAAAGACTTGAGCAAATGGCCGATGAACACTTGAAAAGGGCATTCAGCTTCATTAACCAGGAGAGAAATGCCCAGTAAAAGTGTAAGAGGCTCTGCAGTGCTACCACCAGAATGGAAAAATGTGGCTGCCAGCCCAGCCACTGTGGGTCAGAGTGTGGATCACCTGGATCTCTCCTACTCCTCCTGGGAATAGAATGGACATTCCCCATGGAAAACCCTTTGGCCATCTATCACCAAGTTTAGTGCACAGTATTATAGGATTCTGATGTCCAGTCACTAGGTGTTTATCCAGGAGAATGAGGACAAAGACCACAGACATGAACCCCCATGTCCACGGCACAGTCTCTCCACTGTGAACTGGGAACAGCCATCTGCAAGAAAGTCATGGTTTCTTTAGACAATGAAATAGTATTCAGCACTGAAAAACTAGCTACTGATTCATCCAGAAGTGTCATAACTCATCCAGTGAAGGAAGCCTTCCTCCAAAGTGGCATGGTCTGTCTACAGGAAAACCTCATCTATGATGAT
The DNA here is from genome assembly GCF_903995425.1 of Onychomys torridus. Classification (NCBI taxonomy): domain Eukaryota; kingdom Metazoa; phylum Chordata; class Mammalia; order Rodentia; family Cricetidae; genus Onychomys; species Onychomys torridus. The sequence continues at coordinate 40,282,493 of NC_050464.1, read as the reverse complement.
GGGCATGGGGGGGAGCTTTAAAAGGGACAGAACAGGAAATGACCTCCTGAAGTGATTGCAAAATGTATGTGTGGAAGTCTGTGTGTGGGAGTTGTGCGCATGTGAGTACTGTACCCTCAGAGGCCAGAGGAGGTGGTCCGATCCCCTGGACATTTCGCTATAGGGTTGTGCACCACCTAGTTATGTGACCCAAACTCTAGGGTACTGCAGCACATGCTCTAACCACTGAACAATCTCTCGACTGTGCCTGAAGTGATTAAGAAACGGTCAGTCTTGACAGGCATTTGTCAAACAGACACTGGCACGCCTTCCCTTTGAGTGTGTCACTGTATACAAAGTAGACCTCCATTAAAAAGCAATAAAGCCACTGTTAACATTGTTGCCATTATTTTCCCACAGGACACCCATCATTACCTTATCTTGTCTCAGCTGTTAGGTGCTATAGGGGTAGGGCCCTGTTCCTGCGCTTTGGGGCTCCCTGGTGCTCAGCACAGTGCCTGGTGGATGGCAAACATTCAGGTGGTATTTGTTGAGTGCATCCATAAACCATCCAAGGAGTGAACAAAGGGCAGGGAACAGAATGGAAGATATTGCTGTGTTTACAGCCCTCGGGCATCTTTGTTTTAGTTTTCTGGACAAACGGGGTCTCTGAACACTCCATTCTGCGTGTTTACAGTGTGGCCTGGAGGCTGCTCATGTGCTAATCAGCATCCTTGAGAAATCCTTCACCTTTAGAAAAAGAGGACATAAATATTCCCTACCCTGCGGCCAGAACTGCTCCACCAGGTTTCGGAGGAAGCCGAAGAAGAGCCCTTCAGCTGCTCAGTGAAACTTGTGGGGGGACCTGGAAGAAGCCAGTAGCTGGACACGTGATCCATTGCTATGGGCTGGGTGCTGTCCAGGTGCCTGGCCCCCGGCCTTTCTCTCTATTCATCACAGGATGCTGGCTGAAACGGCCCTCTCCGATTCCCGGATGACACTTCTGAGGGCAGAGCAGTGGATGGTGACCGTGTGTGGACCCAGGCGCTGGCCTGGCTTTGGTGAGTGCTAGCTGGGTGTCCAGGAATCTGTGGCACCAAGAGGCTTGCCTACTTGTGCTCTTGGCCCTAAAGTCTTCTGAGCCAACATCTCACACCCCAGGAAAACAAAGTCACAGCTATGTCTTGATGCCCATGGCAGTCCTGGTGTCCAGGGGGCTGCTCTTGTCTCAGCACTTGAAGGCCCATTTTCCTTCTGGGAGCCCCTTCCGTCCTGGGCAAGGTGGGGGGAGGGCGTTGGTTACCTTGGTTTCCTCCTATTTCAGAGGGGAGCAAAGATTTCTACAGAGTCCTACATGGCTTGTCACATATATTATATTGGCACACTGTCGTGGGCTGTTTGAGCTCCCTGAGAAGCTGGTTGCCTTGCCCTCCCCTCCCCACCTCACTTCAAACCCAAGGACATGTATGTCAAGTGTCCTCCAGGGCTCTTGTCTGGGATAGAAAAATGCCCCCCTACCCCGACTCCATGACAGGCAGGAGACAGAATGGCAAATCAGCCCGGGAGTGGACACAGTGTCTGGAGAACAGCTGGAAGTGACTGATTCCCAACAGGTGACTGTTGATTAGAAAGTGCCCGAGGCCGAGCTCAGCCAGGAAAGCTCAACCTGGGATCTTGCAGATGCCTTTGCCTCCCCAGATAGTTTCTGCTGGATATTTTCAGCCCTTGATTTCATATTTCACTCCCTCCCCCCGCCCCTGTCTCCTTTTACTTCGGCATGCTATATACATTTAATAAATTACTTACTCAAAACTAAACATGTGACTATCATAGACCATGTAGATCATTTCTCTTCTGGACGATGCGGAACATGGCCCTACATGACTTCTCTCCGAAGCTGTCTGCTGCTCTCTGCCCCTCACTCATGTCATTCCCTGGATGCCAGAGTCCTCCAAGGTGTTCAAGAGGGCCACCGCTGCTCCTGCCTCAGGCCCTTTGCACTGGCTGCTCTCCCTGCCTGGAAAGTTCTTCCCCACCTTGCAGGCGAGCCCTGTCCCCGAGCAGAGCTTACTTTCTGCTTCCCTGCCTGCCATCCTCCTCACCTGGAGCATCCACTCCACAGGGATGTAGCATCTGTGACTTGCTTTAACTGGGCTGACTCCCTCTCACTCTATGGGAGGGTGTGCTCACCAGTGGGAGAGTGCTTTGTGAGTGAATTTCTTGAGCATCAGCCAGGAGCTGAGTGTCACAGCTGGGCAGACACAGCGGTGACCTGGGAGGACACAGGGGGACCTGAGTGGACTTTAACCAGGCAGGAGGCTGTGGGCTTTCCTGCGCCATCATGGTGGAGTGTGGATGTGGGGGGCTGTGGAGAAACTTGCCCCTGCTTGGAAGTCAGGGAAGGCTGATGTCTGAAGAAGGGGCTCACGTGGGGAGGTGAAGGCAGGCGAGGCGAGTGTGCGCCGGAGACCAGGAGCGGCCGCTGCTGCACTTGGTGTATGTTTGGCTTCCATTTAAAAAATTTCAAGCAAGCATTCATTGTATATCGACACATCCCCTCCCTTTCTTTGGGTCCCTTTGTTCCCACAGTGTCACCTCTACTTTTGTGCCCTACAAACACACACACACACACACACACACACACACACACAGACACACACAGACACAGACACAGACACAGACACAGAGACACAGACACACACACACAGACACACACACACAGACACACACACACAGACACACACACAGACACACACACAGACACACACAGACACAGACACACACAGACACAGACACACACACACACATAGACACACACATACACACACACACACACACACACACACGTGATTTTTTATGTAACTGTATAAAATCATGGGTCCACAAGTGAGAGAAAACACACCCCATTTGTCTTTTCCGCTTGGTCTAATTCACTTAATTAAGATGCTTGTCTTCAGTTGCAAGCATCTTCCTGCACACAGTGTAACAGCTGAGGGCGTTCTGTGTGCAAGAATGCACGCTCAAGGCCTGTTTCTTAGCTGTGCCTCTGCTTGGGGCATCTAGTTTGGATTTGCCTGTTGTGGACATACAGCAGTCTGACCCAGGAGCCATGTGGGACCTCACCCCCCTGCTGTCCCAAAGTGGCTGCTCTTATTTGCTTGATTATTTCATTTTTAGGAGGTAGGAAGGACCTCAGTCTCATAAGGACCACAGTCACACAGGGCAGACTGAAACCTACCAGATAGACTGCCCCCAAATTCACAGGCACCAATCCTACCTCAGCCTCTCAAGTGGCTAGGATTACAGGCATGATCCCCATTCCTGGCCAAGATGTTTGATTTTTATGCAAGCACTCCTTTGAATGAATGTCTTAGGAAGAAGTCAATGAATAAATGAATGAATGAATGATTTTTCTAGGAAGAGACAAAAGCATAAGAACGAGACCAGAATGGGGCTGAGGGCAGATGTAGGGAACCTGTGCTCTCCGATCCCATGCCTCACTCCAGAGTCTGGCTGTGAAGTATGTACACAAACGCTAAGACCCGAGACAGCAGCACATGTCTCTGGGGTGCTGATGATGAGCTGGGTGTGACCTTGAGGACATTCCATGCATCTGTTTGAGTCTCTGGTCACTCCTTGCCTTGGCCTTATTGCAGGCTCTCCAGGAATGATGCAGGGCTACCGTAATCTGTGTATGAGACTGAGGGAGAGGGTCAGCAGGCTGAAGAGAGAGAATAAGAGTTCCCTGGTACATCCTGAGCTTGCCCAGGGGCTGTTTGACAAGTTACCCATGTGCTCCAGGCTAAGTGTTCCCGTCCCAGGTGCTCCAGTCCCCACTTCAAAACCCGAGTGGAGGGAGGAGCCAGAGACTCATGTCCTTGGCTTCAAGCGCTGGGACTCTACAATGAATATAGACTATGTTCCCATAGTAACGCCTATGCCTCAGGAAGCCATGGATTGTCTGGTCACTAGACAAAGCTGAGAGAACTTGAGGAAGTTCATGAAATGAATCCAGGGCTGCCAGTATCACCTGATCTCCCAGGAGAGAAACTGAGGCAAAGGGAGGCTGTGGAGTGTCCCCACCATGTAAACAGCCTGCATTTGGGTCCCCCAGGGATGCAGACAGATTCCAGTTTTTGAGACAAATGTGAAGGTATGCTAGCAGGATTTCCCCATGCATCCTGGTTACTTACAATCCTCACAAAGTCTGTATGGCCAACTGACTGACTTCCTTCTCCCTTCAGGAGGCAGCAAGAAATGAGAGGGAAACCCTTGGCTCCAATTTGGTCTCCGTTTGCTTTGGCGTCAGGTGATGGAGGCTTCCTCCTTGATCCTCTGTCTCTTTATGAAAAGTGATGGGACCAGTCTGCACTGGTTACAGGAAGATCACCAGTGTCTGCTCTCAGTCACAGGCAGTGCTTTGCCTGTTCCCACAAAATCCCTGCCAGGGACACCATTGCCCAGGAATAGTGAGTAGCCAATCCAGGGGCCTAGAGCCTTGGTGGCCACCCAGCTCCAAACAAGATGATCAATGGATCTCCAGCAGTGAGGATCACTTCCAGGTCTTTGTTGTTTCTGGAAAAGTCCATCTGAACTGTTCAGTGGAGTCCTGTGTCAGTGCCATGGCAATTTGGTACAAGTCACTCCAGACACTGGGCATGAAATTGGATTCCCCGAAGACAGGTGGGCAAACAGGCTGGTCGTGTCCCCAGCCTTTCCCCGTGTGAGGGAGGGTGTGAGGCTGGGGTGCTGTAAAGTGAACATCCACAGGGGCTGTGCTGGGGCCAGAGGTGGTGTACAGCTGCCACCCCACCTCTCAGGGAGGCAAAGGCAGGAGGATGCTGAGTTCAAAAGCTGGACACTGTCTAACGAACAAAATCCAGGGCAGAAAAGGAGGGAGAGAGGAAGCTGGGATGATACAGGGTGATTCTGTGTCTGATCCCAAGGACAGGGGCCACCTCCTCAAAGGAGGAAGGGGCAGTCCGTGGCCTCAGAGCTGGGAGAGGGGCAGTTCCGTGGCCTCAGAGCTGAGGGAGGGGCAGTTCCGTGGCCTCAGAGCTGAGGGAGGGGCAGTTCCGTGGCCTCAGAGCTGGGGGAGGGGCAGTTCCGTGGCCTCAGAGCTGGGAGAGGGGCAGTTCCATGACCTCAGAGCTGGGAGAGGGGCAGTTCCATGACCTCAGAGCTGGGGAAGGGAAAGTTGTGTGCTCTCAGAGCTGGGGAAGGGGCAGTTCTGTGGCTTCAGAGCTGGAGAAGGGACAGTTCCGTGGCCAAGGGACAGTTCTGTGAATTCCCTCCAGCTCCCCTGTCAGCTACAATGCCAATCCGTGCCTGCTACATTATTACCAAGACTTCTGAACTCTGGGCCTAGAGCCCTGCTGTTCAGATCCCTGCTCTTGGTGGCTTCTGTCTTCTCTGAACGTCGTCGGTGCCTGGCATTGGGAAGGCACTTTCTGTTGCATCCTTGTCTGAGCACAGGCCGGGGCTGGTTCTGTCAGGGGTCTTTAGCCAGTACAATGTCTCACACTGTCCTTTGCAGCAAGCCTGGACAAGATAGCCACAAACAGGGTTCCAGGAGGAGAGCGGCTCCATATGCTGTCCCATTGAGCTGGGAGTGGTGGGTCCCCACTCAGCTGAGCAAAGGCTTTTATTGTTTGTTTGTTTGTGTTTGTAATTATCTCCCATAGACTGCTCAGGGCACTGACCAGGCAGGGAGCTTCTGATCCCGCCTCTTGGTGACGTCACCCAGCTCTGGGCTCAGCTCAGCACAAACATACAAGGAACTGGGGGTGGGGGGGGTGATGAGAGGGTGACAGGTCCTGCTAGCTTGTCAGGAGGCTGCTGCTGCTTCACATCTGCTGCTGTGCTGAAGCTGGAATTTCACTGACAGGTAACTCGGCAGCAGGGGCTGAAGAGGGGGGATCCCAGGAGCTCAACCAGGCCAGTAATTATACCCAGAACCTTCCAGGGCAGCATCTGATGTCCCTCATCCTCAGGGCCTCTCAGTAACCCCTGCTCTTCCCACAGGTGGGCCTTGGTGTTCAGAGCCAGTGTCCCCAGCTCTAAGCTGTGCAGAGACACCTCTGGGTCATGAGACAGGCATGGTCTGTATTGCGGTGGGAGGGACCTCTGGGCGGTGGAGGTCCTGGGAAGTGTTTGGAGCACTGATACCAAGCCTCAGGAAAAGGGGCACCTGGGCTCCTCTGACTTCAGACGGAATCTGCAACACTGTTGCACACACGGCTGGGGGCGAGGGGAAAGGAGGAGAGCCCAAGGCTCATCTGACTTCAGACAGAGTCTGCAACACTGTTGCAACACGGGGGGGTGGGGTAGTGGGTGTGGAGAGTCCATGTGATTTACTGGATGGATAAGTATTTACAAACTTCCAAACTTAGCCTGGACACTGAGCGCCTTTGGGGAAATCTTCCCTTCCTTCCCTTCCCTCTTTTCCTCCTTCCCCTATCCTCTCCTGTCCACTTCCTCTTCTCCTCTTCTCTTCCGGTCTTCATTTCCATTCCCTTCCTACTGCTTCTCTGTCTCTCTGTCTCTCTGTCTCTGTCTCTGTCTCTCTCTCTTTTCTGAGACACTGTCTCATGTATCCCAGCCTGGCCTTGAACTCACTATGTATGTAGCCCAGGATAACCCCGAACTTCTGATACTCCTGCTTCCACCTCCTGGGTGCTGGGATGACAGGATGGTCTCAGATCAACCACCACCTGAGCCTCACCTTGAGGGTTGTCCCTGAGTCCCTCTAGTCCTGACTGTCTAAGGCTTTTCTGAGCTCTGGACACCCTGCACACTGTCTAAAGTGCCTTCCGTGGAAGGAAGAGGAGTTGCTGGTGTGGCCACTCACCCACCTGGATGGGCTCTGCAGCCCAGACATCTGGTTTGTATTGTGGGGTGGTACCTTGGAGTGTGTGCGTGCGTGTGTGCGTGTCTGTCTGTCTGTCTGTCTGTGTCTGTATCTATGTATGTCTGTTATTCTCTCTGTGTGTCTGTTATTCTCTCTGTGTGTAGGCCACGGACAGATGTCTGCTGTTTTCCTGTCTCTGTCCACCTTGTTGTTTGAGCAGAAGTCTCTTGCTGAACTTGGCTCTCTTGGATTCCACCATATGAGCTGGCGGGGAACTCCAGGGCTCCTCCTGCCTGTCTCCCCAGTACTGGATGATGCTGCCTTTTCACACTGATTCTGGGGAATCTGGACTCATGCTTGTACAATAGGCACTTTGGTGCTGTCTCCCTGCCCTGGGTTTTGCTGTTGTTGTTGTTTTGAGACAGACTTAATCTGCAGAGCACAGTCTGTCCTCCAGCGTGCCATCCCCCTGCCTGGCCTCGGTGCTAGGATCACAGGTGTGTGCCACCATGTCTGGTTTAGCAAATTGACTCTTAATGATCCTCTTTAGAATTTCTGTTCCTGACTGAGGGAGGAAAGCCTCATTGCTGTTAGCGGGTTTGACCTTTCTGGAGGCATCAGTGTACATGACGGAACGGTGGTGACAGCTTTCTTCCTTTGTAAAATGTGTTTCAGAAAACAAATGTTTTCCCAGCTTTTCTTCTTCCCACAGCGGCTCACTCTCTGATGGTAGATTTGTTTCCTTGCTTCCTGAGTCTCTGCAACCCCAAAGTCCCCCGCAGAAGAGCAGGGTCTTTCTCCTGTCCCGTTGCCTTTTTATGGTGTCCTCAACATGGGGACCGGTGCCTGGCACTGAGTAGGTGATGGCAAATCTTGGTTGACTGAGAGCTGCAGGTGCAGAGAACCTCGCAGGAGCTCATGTATTCCAGGCTCAGAAGAGCCATGGAAGTCAGACACAGGAGGGCCGCGTGAATTTATTTCCAATGTCCAAAAGGCTTTGCTTTGTGGAAAAGGCTGGGAGATGAGACATATTTACCTAATAGTCAAGCAGCTGGTAACACTGTTATTACTGTGTTAAACAGTCACAAACTACTGCATGGCACATGCCATGCGTCAAACTCTGACCCTCTGAAATGCAAGAGATCTCAGTGCCATCTAAAGAGGTCATGTTTATCCAAGCTATTAGGGTGGGCTCTGGCTCATCTTGAGTCTTGTGAAAGGAAATTTGCACACCCAGAGAGACTCCAAATGGATGGAGTGAAGGTGTGTGAGGGCACACAGGGTGAAGGTGTGTGAGGACAGATAGTGAAGGTGTGTGAGGACAGACAGAGTGAAGGTGTGGGGGGACAGACAGAGTGAAGGTGTGTGAGGACAGATAGAGTGAAGGTGTGTGGGGACAGACAGGGTGAAGGAGTGTGAGGACAGACAGTGTGAAGGTGTGTGAGGACAGATAGTGAAGGAGTGTGAGGACAGACAGTGTGAAGGTGTGTGAGGACAGATAGTGAAGGTGTGTGGGGACAGACAGGATGAAGGAGTGTGGGTACAGACAGGGTGAAGGTGTGTGAGGACAGACAGGATGAAGGTGTGTGGGTACAGACAGGGTGAAGGTGTGTGAGGACAGACAGGGTGAAGGTGTGTGGGGACAGACAAGTGAAGGTGTGTGAGGACAGACAGAGTGAAAGTGTATGAGGACAGACAGAACAGTGCAATCTGTAGGCCTAGGATAAGGTCCCTAGCAGAGTCAACGTCCCTAGCACTTGGTTTCAGACCTCAGGCGTTATTACTTCCTGAAGTGAACCCTGTGACTGAGGTCTTTCACCCTGTGCTATTCTACTGTGAGTCTGAAGTAAACGAGACAGCTTGTTTTACCCACGTCTTCCAATCTCAGTGTTCCCATTGCAGAGACGAGAAACTGAGCCTTGCAGAGGGAAGTGACTTGGCAGAGGGTCTATGACCCTGTGAGCAATGTGGTGGGGCCTGTAGCTCCTATATGTTCCCCATGGCCAAGTTCAGTAGGCTTTTGGGTCATGCCCTGCTCTCTGCCAGGACCCTGAGCCCACAGAGGTTCTGCCTGCTCCCTTCATATCCCACTGATGACTCTTCGGTGGGATGATGGAAGATACTTTGGGAGCACAGAAGTCCACTGCACCCAAGTGTGCCACACCCAGAGCTCTACCCCAGCCCAAGCCCTTACTCTCCTTTCTTCCCACCATCCCCCTGCCCGTGCTCAGAGCTGATGTGTCTCTACTTTCTCCTATCCATTGTTTTGATTCAGTCGTGTCCATTCCTACGCCACAAGAGACATCACAGCTCTAACAGCAAGGGACGCCAGACCATGACCTTATTTAGAGACAGGCAATCAAGTTTTAAAAAGCCCATCAAGGTGGGTGCTCCCAGATGTGCAGAGATGGTGAGAGGCGTCCAGGAGATGAGGAGAGGCTCCCACAGTTCTCAGAGGGCTGGTCTCTTGACCATTGGCATCCATCCTCCAGAACTGAGAAGTGACACCCACACCCTTGTCCTAGAGGACTGTCCCCATAGCCTACAGGACACACCTACAATCACACCCACAATCCACACAGCAACTCACAGGTCCCCACCACTAGGACACAGTTGGGAGGAGGACATGGACACACTGATTCTGTGTGTCACACCCCTTTGGTCCTATTTTTTAAGAAGGGGGTCTTTGCTGCTCTCTTTCGGGACTTTTTGTAACACTGCAAGGTAACACCTGTGAGAAATGCTGGCCCAGCAGCAGCCGCATAGTGTGTGGTCAATGACCATTAGCTAGCTGGCTGTTATTAACTGGTAATCAGTATTCTGACTCCTTCGAGGGTATTTAAAGAAAACAGTATCTTGGCTGTTGAGGCTGGAAGATGTGTCCCATGCAGTTTATAGTTCTAGTGTGTTGAAGTGTGAGTGCTGGTGCTGAGCGTGGGAAGGGCTGTGAGTGGGAAGGGCTGTGAGGGGGGGGGGGCTGTGAGTGGGAGGGGCTGTGAGTGGGAGGGGCTGTGAGTGGGGGGGGCTGTGAGGGGGGGGAGCTGTGAGTGGGAGGGGCTGTGAGTGGGGGGGGCTGTGAGTGGGGGGGCTGTGAGTGGGGGGGCTGTGAGTGGGGGGGCTGTGAGTGGGAGGGGCTGTGAGGGGGAGGGGCTGTGAGGGGGGGGGCTGTGAGTGGGGGGCTGTGAGTGGGAGGGGCTGTGAGTGGGAGGGGCTGTGAGTGGGAGGGGCTGTGAGTGGGAAGGGCTGTGAAGGAGGGGGGCTGATTGTGGGTGGATCTTAGTATGGGAGGGGCTTGAATGGGAGGGGCTGGTTGTGGGTGGAGCTTGGTGTGGGAGGGGCTGTGGATATGGGAGGAGCTGTGAGTGTGGGATGGGTGGCTGAGTGAGTATGGAAGGGGCTGTATGGGTGGGGCTGAGAATGTGGGTGGAGGTGACTGTGGGGAACTGGGTGTGTGTCGGGCTGAGTGTGGAAGGGGCTGGGTGTGGGTGGAGCTGGGGGAGTGCATATTCACAGGTCCTGAAACACACTGGATACACACATTTATGGTCTGTCTCTGTGCTCAGGGTGTTGGGCTTTTCAGCGCTTGTGTGTTCTTGTATACTCACAAAAGCAGAGAGATAGTAGACGGGAAGGATGGAGGTAACCGTGGATCCAGGGAGATGGCGGACAACGACCCAGGCCTGAGCTACGGCTCAGTTGGTAAAGTGCTTGCTGTACAAACATGGGGCCTGCGCGTGGATCCCTGGCACCCATGTGAGAGCCGGGCTTGGTGGTTGTGGTGGTTTGAATGAAGGTCCACTGCAGGCTCGTGTATGTGAGCACTCAGTCCCCGGTTGGTGGCTCTGTTGGGGAAGGCTTAGGAAGTGTGTCACTGAGGCGGGTTCTGAGACCTTGAAGACTCAGACCATTTCCAGGTTGCTCTCAGTTTCGTGCTCACGGTTCGTGGTATGAGAGCCCTCAGCATCCTGGGTTAGCCGCCATGCCTGCCGCTTGCTACAGTGAAGGCGATGGACTCTCATCCCTCTGGAACCATAACCCTTCCTTCTCTAAGCTGGTCATGGTGTTTTAGAACAGCCACAGGAAAATGAGTAATAAACTGACGCCTAGCTGTGATCACAGCACTAGGGAGGGGAGTTGTCACAGGCGCCTGGGCCAGCCTAGCAAGCTGGATTAGCACATGCAAACTCAAAGAGACCCTCTCGGAAAACAAGGTAGAGAATGACAGAAGGAGACACCCAAAGCTGACTTCAGGCCACGGTCTGATGAAAAGGCAGTCCGGGGCCTGTAGACAGTGAGCGTGAACACACGGCATTTAACCTACCTTACTAAGCACTTGGGCTGATCCCATTCTTTGGGGCCCTCGCTCCCTGTCCCATACCCCAACAGAATCCAAGGTGGCCATTCCTGAACAGAGAAACCACACGTACTCCAGGGAATTCGACTTTATTGAATCCAGACCAAGCACATGTGCAGTGTGGTGACCCGCTGGGGCATGCCTCTCTGGGCCTATCCCACGTCTTGACGGTGGCCAGACTGTCTGGCTCTGGATGGTGGGCCCCAGGAGCCTGGGGGTCTCTCTCTTTCTCTCCAGAACTTTGGAGTGGATGTCTCTGGCAGCAGTGGTGTCTGGGGAGGCTGGAAGCAAACACAGGGGCATGGGGAATGAGGTGCCGGCTGGCGAGCCTGGGGGATCACAGGGAGTGGAAGGGTACCTGGGAGGGAGGACGGATTTCTAAGGAGCTGCTGTTCTCTGGATCTGGACTCTACCCAAAGGCCCAAGTTTAAAGGCCTCTTTGCACGATGCTATTGAGAGGGGGTGAACACTTTCAGTTTAGGGTCCCTGGGCTGTTTCTGGCCCCTGTGAGGTCACTGTGGACCCTTATCTCCTCTCTCTCCTCTTCCCTGTCCACCCTGAGGGACTGGCTTTGCCTTGTGGTATCTCCCACAGGCCCAAAGCCACAGAGCCCCATCCATCACGGACTGGATCTTCCAGAACCCTGAGCCACTGTTAACCTTTCCTCTTGGTGAGTGGATCACAGGAATGAGAAGCAGGCCCACACAGGACCCAGGTGTCAAAGTTAAAGTAGCCTGATTTCCACTGAGCTGAGGCCAGGCTCTTGTATTTATTTATCCGTGTGTGTGTGTGTGTGTGTGTGTGTGTGTGTGAATGTGTGAGAAAATGTGTGTGTGTATCAATGTCTATGCATATATATATGCACATGTGTGTATGTATATGTTGCTTCTGTATATATGTACATGTGTGTATATATTCGTGTATATATGTATATACAGGTATGTGTGTACATGTGTGTATACATTCCTGTGTGTGTGTATGTGTGTGTGTGTGTGTGTGTGTGTGTGTGTGTGTGTGTGTTTAAGACAGGGTCTCACTACATATCCCAGGCTGGCCTTGGACTTGTGACCTTCCTGCCCAAACCTCCCAGGCAAGGGGATCACAGGCATGTAGCACCAACTCACCTAATCATTTGAATTCCTATTAACCCTTCAGGTACTGGTTACTGTCCACTACCCACCCTACTGGAGACACAGATGTTGACTAGGCCCCATAACTCACTTGTGGTCTCATGGCTAGCCATGGGGGAGGGAGGAGCTGAGCCTGGGGCCTGGGGTTTGCCTGGGCTGCTCAGTGTGGTTTAGAACCCCAGCCTGGAAATCTGGGAGATGTGTGGTTGGAGCTCCCCAATACAGTGAAAGAACTTTCCTCAGAGGGAAGAGGACACTCGAGTTAAAAAATAATAATAATGGCAGAGACAAGGTGTTCTGGGCCAATGTGTGCCAAGCACTGTCCCCGTGTGGACGTATGCCCTTTACTTGACCTTTGAAACTGCTTCCCCTGTCCCTGAGAGCATAATAATGTAAATGAATATCAGATCTTTACTTGGTAATTGAGAGCATAGAGAAGGCCATGCTAAGTCAAATTAATTTGCTTGGATACAGCCCGAGCTGGTCTCTGTGGAAGGGGCAGTGACTTTACAATGGGCCGAGGGTGCCTCTCGAAGGAGCATGTGAGCGTGAGCAGGTGAGCATGAGCACGGGCTTCTGGGAAGCCTGGGGACCATGGCAGTGTAGACACTGAGCAACTGTGTGCCACAGCTTGGCGACCTCAGCCTTGGGCTTCGAGATTCTGTAGTGGGACATTCGTTAGTGTTGGCTGTGTACCACACACAGAGCTGCACTGACTTCCGTGCTGAAGACACCGGGGTGGTGGACCTAAGGATGAGCCTGGGAGAGAGATGGGAGGATGCTGGAGTTCTGGGTCTCAGGCCTGCCTAGGTGATTTTGAACTTTCTGCTCCAATTAGTTGGTCAGCCTGTGAAATGGGGATAAATAGTAACTAGTGCTAACCACCTCTTGGGTTACTGTGAGCAGTACGCCACGGCTGATACATGCCCTTGACAGAGGTCAGTCCGCATGTGATGGACACTTGTCCTGAGCAGGATTGGGGCTGGGAACAGAGGTAAAGTGGGAAAACCCTGGCTGCTCTCTTGCTCCAGACTCTGCACATGTTTCCCCTCCCCCATCCCAGGCTTCAGCATCTCTCTACAGATAAAGGAAATGCTGGATCTCTCCCTCTGCACCCTCCAATCCGACCTTTGGTGGCTCAGTGAGAACATTTTGTAGATAGAATGCCACATCAGCCCCTTCTACCCTATGTGGAAAGAGGTTAAGGGAACAAGACTCAGTGGGGCCACTGAAAGGTCAGCACTGTCTTTGTGTGTGTGTGTGTGTGTGTGTGTGTGTGTGTGTGTGTGTGTGTGCATGCAGCTGCATGTTTTCACATGTGTGTGTGCCTGTCGGGACCAGAGGACAAGCTTAGGAGTTGTTTCCCGGGACATATCCACCTTGCCTTTTGGGACAGTGTCTCACTCAGCCCAGAACTCACTAACTAGGCTAGCAGGGCCGGCCAGTGAGCCCCACCCTCCACTGCCACCACTTCTCCAGTGATGGGGTACACGCCACTACACTCTGCAATGTTTACATGGGCTCTGGGATTTGAACTCCGGCCCTTACACTTACAAGGCAACCCCTCTATTGGTTGAGCCAAACCTCTCACTCTCTTTTGGGCACACTGGTGGATGTACATGTGTACAGATGTGTAAGCACATGCCCGTGGAGGCCTGAGGCAGACATCTGGTGTCTTTCTGAGCCTCTCTCCATCTTTTATTTTTTAAAGATTTATTTATTATGTATACAGTGTTCTGCTTACATGTATGCCTGCAGGCCAGAAGAGGGCGCCAGATCTCATGACAGATGGTTGTGAGCCACCATATGGTTGCTGGAAATTGAACTCAGGTCCTCTGGAAGAACAACCAGTGTTCTTAACCTCTGAGTCATCTCTCCAGCCCAACTTCTCTCCATCTTAAATGAAGAGTCAGGGTCTCGCTGAACATGGGTCTTTATCTCTTTGGTTAGCCTACATGCTAGACAGGTCTCCTCTGTCTCTACCTCCTGAGCTGGCTGGCCACCATGCCTGCCTGGCTTTTACATGAGTGCTGGGGATCCGAACTCAAGTCCTCATTCTTGCTGGAAAAGCACTTTGCCCCTGAGCTGTCTCAGTTCTCCTGTCACTGTCTTTCGTAGCCTCCCCCCCCCCCCAGCCACCCCACCCCTGCCCCAGGGCCCTCTGCTTCCCAACGCAGCCTCCTACAACTTACGGTGCCGTAGGTGCCGTCAGCCTCAGCCCCTGACACCTTGGATCAAGCCACCCCAGAATTAAAGCAGAACCCCATTTCCGTGGAGGCTGCCCGGCCTGGGGGTGACCTGGCCTGCTGTCCTCACCTGCACCGCTCTCTACTGCTGGAGGTACTTCCTCATTATGCTCTCAACGTCTTCGCCTTTCCTCCCAGGGTCGGGCTCTCTGTGCTCGGGGGATATCCGCTCGCCGCCGTCACCTTGGAGTCTGGGGACTCTTGGACCACTCTTGATGCTTCCTGTACTTTTGAAGGATACGATGGAGCTGGAGGAGGAGTCGGAGTCGGAGAGATGAGCGGGGTCCTCCTTTGACTCTGGGTTCTTTTTCAAAATGGTTTTGATCCCCGAGAGGAAAGAGCGGTCGGCCTCTTCCATCTCGAAGTGGACGTTTGGATGCTTTGAAGCCTCCGTTCCATCTTTTACAGCCTCGGACAAAGGAGCGCTGGGCTTCCTGATGGCCGGAAGGAAGTCATCAAAGTCCACTTTGGTCTGGCGTCTGTAATTGAGGCTCGGAAGCTTCCAGCTGAATGGGTCACTGTCCAGAGTTTCTTCCATGAGATGAGAGAACTGGCGGTTCTGGAAGACGAGAGGTTCCTTCCCAAAGTCTAGGCAGACCGCATCATCCACAGAGGACTCCAGACACCGTCTCCTGGGCCGCAGTGTAGGTGATAAGAGTGGGTCCCTGAGTGCCACGGGGGAGCTCAGCTTTCTCCTTGTGCTGGGTCCTGACTCTAAGAGGGACTCACAGGAACCAAACCGTGTCTTCTGCTTGTCAGGCATCAGGGCGACATTCTCGGTGGCCTCTGAGGAGATACACTTGAGACTGGTGGACCGTGAGAGACCGGCTGTGGCCCTGGGGTTCCCCTCTGCTCCCAGAGGAGACTTTGCTCCAGTCCTCAGTGAGAGATCTCCCTCATCGCTGCTGGCTCTGCCCCTCCTAAGTGAGGAAGCCCCAGTGGTCTGGAAAATGGGGAGCGTGGGTCCTTCCCCCAGGTGCAGAGAGGAACCCTGGCCTCTCTGGGCCCTCTTCCTACGGAGCTCTTCCACAAACTCAGAGAGAGCAGCTGACGGGCTCGGGAGCTTGTCCCTGGGCAGGGGTGACACCGCCATTCTTTGAGAAGGGGGAGATGAGGACAGGGTACCTGATCGCTCTGGGGTGGTTTTTCTGTGGACAGCAAAGTCTTCCCCATCCCCCAAATGGTAGGGCTTTTGCGGGAAGACTGGGTGGAGAGACACAGAACCACCCCTCGAGGTCTGTCTGGGAGGGTCCCAGGCTCCACTCAGCGCTGACGACGACGATGATGCTGGTCTCAGCTTCTCAGCATCTCTGGACTCTTCACTTACCCTGTGTCAGGAAGAAAGACACAACCACTGGAAATCACAATTCATACAATTTTTGAGAACCACACGAGAGCCACTAAGCCTGGGCGTGAGTGTTACTTTGTCTTGGTAAAGGCAGTCCCTGCTGCAGCCTGGAGTAAATCATGTGATGTGATGTGGAAATTCCAGCTGTGTAAATGATTTTGCGTTGCTTTCTGAGATGCAATTTCTATCTATAATTAAACCCAGCTAAGTGCATCTGAGTAGATAAACACTGTGGCTACTATGGGTGACTTGGACTTGTGGGACATTCTATCTGACAGGATAGAACATCACTCCAGAGCCTGGTGTGTGATAAGCAAGTAATTCATTTTTCCTTGCTTGGAGAGGAAACATGCAGGGTGACTTATTTATCCAAGGCTAAGCTCAGAGGTTGACTCCAACAAGTGATGTGCTGCAGCATCAGGTACCCCAGTTGTGTCTTGGTGAGGTATGTCATGAGACCTCTCTGGTAGCTTTGTGGAGTGGAGGATGGGGAGGTCATTTAAAAACAATTTCCCCTGAAGGAAAAGATTCACATGAAATCAACTTGAAGCCAGATCTCTACGGAAGTGGTGGGGGGAGAGGGGCGTGTCGAGGTGGGGCAGGCAGTTTCTATTCTGGAACACAATGGCCTCCATTTTTTATGCAGCAGTTTATGGCAGCTGGGCACCACATCCCCAAAGCCGGAGTCTTGAGTGGTATGCGAGGGAATTATAGACCATAAAAGAAAGGGTACTCTTTAAAGGACAGAGGCGACAGGCCAGGGGTGTTTCCATTAATAAAAAATTTCTGTGCCCCCTCTTAGGGAAACAAGCCTCTGTCCACCCACTGGCGAAGTCTCATAATTTATTTAAAAACAGAAAGGAACACCAGATGTCAGAGTTGGCAATGGCACACAAAGCAGCCAGAGCAGGCCAGCAGTGAGGTGGGAACAAGGTGTACTCTGGCTGCTTGTTGGCTTTGTGACAATGGGGACACATGGAGGAGGTCTGGCACATGCCAAAGGTGGCTGGGATGCTGGTCCAACGCTTTGAGAAAAGCATCCATCCTGCTCCTGACTGGAATTCACCACCTCCACCCCAATCACACAGGGTAGCTCATGAGGGGCGGTAGTCTGGAATCTGAGGATACAGCCACACTGAGGCTTCCAGAGGAGCTGATTGACAGGAGACGGGAAGGCACAGCTGGGCGAGGAGTCCAGGTCTTTGCCAACCTCCATATTCTTAGGTTGTGATTATACCCCACAGGTGTTAGGCGGTGGAATCTTGGGGGTGACCAGCTTTGAGGGTGAGTCTCTTACATGGAATTAATGCCCTATTTTTACCCTTATACAAAGCCCCAGGGCTGGGGGGGGTGGTTCAGTTGGTAGAGTGCTTGCACATAAATGTGAGGACTTAAACTGGCATATGGAGGCTGGTGTGACAGTGTGTGCTTGTCACTCCGCACTAAGGAGGGAGAGAGAGCCTGTCTCAAAACCCAAGGTGGGCAGATCCTGAGGGTCCATCTGAGTTGACCTCTAGCCTACACACACACACACACACACACACACACACACACACACACACACACACACACACAAACTTCAGACAGCTAAACCGCCCCATTCCTCCAAACCAGGATAAAGAGGGCAGCCACCCATGGGCAGACCATGAATCTGGCACCATGAGCTTGGACTTTCAGCCTGCAGATGTCGAGAAAACTACTTTTATGGTTTATAAGCCACTTGGACTATGGTATTTTGTTATCATGACTCAGAGGACACCGGAGGCCAGAGCCTCACCCATCCTGTGGGTTTCTCTCCTGGAGGATCCTGCCAGCATGGCACCTGTGAGGTGCTGTCAGATCATGATGGGTACTGCCAAACAGCTTGGTGAGGGTGGAGCACAGGGCTGGCTGCCCTCATCATCCCTTGCTCCGTGCTGCAGACTAGGCAGCGCAAGCGTGGCCGATGACAACAAGGCAGGACCTCCCATCTTCAGCCCCTGTTCTATGTGTCCCCCTGCCCTCCAGGGAACCCCACTTTCCCTGCTCAGCAACGTTGACCTCATGGGCAGCTGGTTAGGAAAACAGAGAAAAGCTCTTGATTCTGTGCTCGGCATCTGTTCTTCAATCCAGAGGAACACGGGAACGAGTCACAGCTCATCACAAACGGCTTTGGTTATCACCTTAACCTCCCAGCCTCCAGATGTAACCCACCCCGAGACACAGCATGTGGAATTAAGATGGATAAAGGGAAAACTGACCACCACATGGGCAGTGACCTTGCATCACCCAGCACGAAGTGGGTGGTCCTGCATGCTAAAGCTTCACACTTCTCCCCAGCAGCTGTCTCTTCTTTCCTATGTCCCGCCTGTCACTTTCTGTCCCGTCACAGCTGTACCTGGCTGAGCACTGAGTGTGGAGCCCGGTGGCTTCTTTCCAATCACCCAAAGGCATGCTTGCAGAGAGTAGTGCTTTGGAACATTCCCCTTCCAACACACACACACACACACACACACACACACACACACACACACACACACGTGCTGCTGTGGAGTGGTATTCACACTCTTTTCATTTCATTCTCCTTTTTAATAAACAGCTTTGAGCTGTCAGGGCTGGTGGGCTGCTGCCAAGCTGACAAAAGTCATTTCCATGCCGTCTTGGCCCTGAAAGGAGGTGGGGGTGATGGATGTCTCTCAGGCCTCAGTCTCATCCATGGCCTGCCCCTCAAGGTGGGTAATGACAGCAAGGGTGCCTGCCGCCAGCTCTCCTGGGACTCTGTAGACCTACTGCTCCCAACTCCCACCATGACTATTGGCTTCAGGTGCCAGGGCAAGCTGGGAGAAAAATGGAATGACCAGGAGCTGAAGGAAGACAGGGAGGAAGGTATGGAGGAGGAAAGACACACAGAAGAAGAGGAGGGAGGTGGAAGAGTCAAGACTCCAAACTTATCATGTCATCAGGGTCTTGTCTCTTAGCCCTGTACTCAGTACTCAGCCTGGCTCACAGTAGGTGCTCAGTAAATGGAGGATGTAATCTGGGTGGAGGAGGAGAGGACGGGGGGGTGGGTGGGGCGGGGGAGCACCAGAAGAGAAGAGGACTGAGGAGTGAGATGGAGTAGGGAAAGGAAGAGGCAACTTGGAGACCATGGCGGCAAGAGGTGGGGACTGATAGGAAGATGAAGGGCCCAGCAGGTTGGGGAGGGAAGGGGAGAGAGAGAGGTGAGGGCAGGAGGAGGGGGATGGAGAGCCACAGGAGGGACTGGTTCTGCCCTTTTCATCTCTGGAAGAAAAAGGTGGGGGCAGGCTGGGGAGCAGGATCAGCCAGGAACCCAGATGAAGGTCCGCAGGTCCAGGCCTGTGTGTGTCTATGCAAGGTGTAGGTGGCCCAGGCTGGTGGCCCCCCTTGGCTTTCGTGAGCAGGGCCCAGGGCTGAGCCCCGCCTTCCTGGGAAGGTCTGGTGCCTTTGAAGGATCAGCAGGGACACAAATCTTACCATGTGGCCTCCTGGGGGCACTGCAGAGGATGGGGCTGTCAGGTGAGAAGCAGAGAGCTCCCTCTCAGCTCCACTGCACAGAACCCCATGGCCCTCATCCCCCATCTCTCTCAGCCTTCCCTGCTGCTGTCTGCCTCAGCTGTCTATGCATACACTGTGGGATTTATCGATCCAGACAGCCACTGGGCTTTGGGGAACGGACCCTAGCTCTGCCACTTGAGGCTGGGACAGAATGCACCAGTAACCTTCCAGTACAGCCTGTGTGCAGGTACCCAGGCCTAGGACACTCATTCTTGCCCTTCAAGTGTCCTCCAGGGTGGCCTGGCTGGAATACTCTCTGTCACCCTCCCGTGATGGATGCAGGCAGACAGTAAAGATGTCCACCTGACTTTCAGAGACCTGGCCAAGGAGATGCTGCAGAACCGATGGCTCTCTGAGCGGCCGGAAGACAGGATGATGAATGTCAGTGAGGGGTTAGTCTCTGAAAGAGAGGCTCCTGACTTATCTTGGGGACTTCAGCAGCCTGTCAGTCACTCCAAGGAACAAGCTTTGTGGAGGCTCTAATGCAGAGACAGTCATGGCACCTTCATGAACATCTGTACTGGGCCCTGTCTTGGGATGAGGGAAGAAAACAGCCCGGCATCTCGCCTGCCTTCATGGCAACCCTGAGAGGTAGGAGTTGTGATCTCCAGGCGGGACAAGGAAGAGGGAACACTCCTGGGGTACACAGAGAGGAGGTAGATGAAGTGGGGTCCCAGGTAGGTGAGCCAATACAGAGCAATGTACTTGTCTCTGTGGCCTTTTGCAAGACTCTGTGGTCAGTACAAGGCCAACATTACCTCTGACATCAGAGCTTGGTGACTGAGGACCTTGTCTGGGGCTGTCCTGAATGACATTGTCATTGGGATTTTTGCCTTACATTCTCCAGGCCAGAATTTCCTTGGCTGGGAAACAGGGGAGTACATGTCCACCTGCTAGCGTTACAGAGAGGAAAGCCCATGTTAGAAATATGTTGTATTCAGCACTGCTGCCTAGATTAATGCCCTGGTTCATGGCAGATGCTCAGTAAACACATATGGAGTGTGCTAGGGGAGCCCAGTATGCAGAAGCCCCATAAACATAGACAGGGTTCATGAGGGTAGTCTTCAATCCTCTGGCACACAGTAGGTGCTCAACTCAACTATGTCCAGCTATTAGTGAAGCTCGGGTGCCTATCACACAGTAGGAGTCCAATAAACGTTGGCTAGTGAATCCACAGGAACGTTACATAGGAATGCCTTGTGTGTCAGTTGCCTAGTGTTGCAGAGGATAGTTAGATACACCAGGATATAAAATCTTTGGAATATTGGAATTTGCAAGGTTAGGAAAATGAGTTTTTAAGTGAGTAACAGTGGGTTCAAATCCTGGCTCTTCCCCTTCCTTAGGTCTCAGGGCCTTATTAGGAATTAGAGATGAGGTCTGCTTGCTGGTCAGCCTCCATCTACGCCAGAGCCTCAGAGCAGGCAACACATCCTGCAGTTTCACCTGCATGGACAGCTGGCCCTCCCCATCTGCAGATTCTGCATCTGTGAACTCAGCCAGATAAAGATTATCTGAAAAACAATCGTGACTATACGGAACACACACAGATATTCTTTCTTGTCATTTTCCTTAAATAATACAATCCGTCCACTCCTTATAGGTCAGTGAGGTCACAGTGTTGGGTATTATAAAGTGACTTAGGGCATGAGGGGTTGACGGGGCGGGGGTGGTGCAAACTCTGGGCAAATCTGGACCATAACACAAAGGTTGGTATCTGTGGGGTTCAGAAACCAGGCCCCCTCCAATCCCCGGGGATGAGCGCATGTGGTTTCACCTCAAAGGCTGCTTGTTATTAATCTAATCTATTTTAATATCATAACACCTGTCTGGTTGTCTGTCCTGTATAGCTCTGGCATTGGGGCTCAGGAAGACCCCAGGCTGAGCACAGATGTTAAGGAATAAACAAGTCCTATCATGGCAGAGTCGGAGAGGAGAGGTGACCTCTGGCTCTGGTTCATGCTCAGAAGCAGCCAGCTGTGGAGAAGGGATCTCCTATGGGGCATACCCTTCCCCTGCCAGGTTGTCCTATGGATGGGACTCCTGTGTTTTTATCCTGAGTGTGACCACGGCAGTTATGCTCCATGGGCATTGACCGCAAATGATGAAGCCACTGTCCCACTTCACCCAGATCAGTGCCATTGTCCTACCTTACATATGGGCAAACTGAGGATCACAGGGGTGAGGTCATTGCTCACAGTCTTCCTGCAAAGTGGATCATGACCTGGACCAGGACCTTCAGTGGTCAGAGACCATTCATTCACTCCTTATTCTTCCCAGGTCCCAAGCCCTGAAGGCTGAGAGATAAGGCGGGTCCATAGCCAAGTTTTATTCTGTTTTTCACATATTTTTCTCAAAGACCATCATGATACAGTGAGAGAAAAGGTCAGGTCCAACTCACAGGCCTCTGGAAGCTGTCATCAGATATAACTGCACAGTAGAATTCACAATTCCTGCCTGGGCATCCGGCTGGAGCCAGAGCCGGCTGGAGTTGCGGAAGACTTGATGCAGATGTAATGACACTATGAATCACCCCCAGAGGTGAGCTGTCACCCCCATTCTTCACCCACACCCTGACACAGCAGAGAGTTAAAAAGGTCTTGCTGTTTTTCAATACTGGTGAGGAATCAGTTTCCTCTGAAGAAGGCCCAGTGGTGCAGGAACCAGATCCAAGAGAGCAAATGCTGAAAATCGGCATGGTGCCTGGGACTGCGCACAAGGCACACAGCCCCCGGTTGTGATGGCACTGTGTCCCCTGAGGTACATGCCTTTGTCATACATGAAGCTCAGAAATGGTAAGCCAGGGGACACATGATAAATGGAAGGACACAGGCTTAGCTCCTCACCCCCCTGCCTTACCTCTTATTGTCCCATTTTATATATGAGAAAGTTGAGGCTCAGAGGGGCCCACAGGCTTGCTGAGGAAGCAGCTGAACTGAGATGCCTAGTCTGGTCTGTCTGTCTCAAGACTGTACGTCTTTACAGAAATGGAAGACAGGCTACCTTCCCCCTTGGAGTGAAAATCTCTGGTGCAAGTTTGGGATGCATCCATGAAGAAGGGCTTGCTAGACAAGAAGTTATAAGTAAAATGCTTGCAGTATAAATGCAGCAAGGGGCTGGCAAGGGAGCTTGCCATGTGTACTGAGCCTGGAGCACAGGCCTTCTGGAGGCGGTGGATGAGTCAGGCTTTGGAGGAGGGGAGACAGTGATGGTGCTGATGGGTTGGAAGGATAAATGCCTGCGGGAGGGGAGGTCCCACCCACCAGTTATTAGCCGATTCCATCTGCAAAGCTCTCAGTAGGCAATGATGACTACCTACACTCCGCAGGCAAGGAAGCGAGGTTCAGTGAGGACAGCAGGCTGAGAGGGGCAGTGTGAAGCAAGGGGGACCAAGGGGTGATTGAGCCAAAAGGATGAGGTCAGTAGGAGTCACTCATTCCTGACTTGACAGTGTGGACACTGGAGTGAAACAGGCATGGATGCAGTGAGGTAGGATGCCAGCCTTGTCTGCAGTTTCTTCTGCTGCTCCAGTAGGCACCAGTCCTTCACACAGAAGCCACCCTGGTGAGCTGCCTCCGGGGATCCCACCCACAGATCATCCACAGTGCTGCAGGGCATCCCAAGCTTTGCCCATGCCCGCCTCACAGGTACCAGGAGCAGGGGCTTGTCAGGTGACCTAGATACAGGGATGGGTAGAGAGGGATGTGGAGAGCAAGAGAGCCTAGAATGGGGACCAAAACTCGATGAACTTTAGGGCTCAGTCCGCGTCCTACAGTACAATACAGAAGTCTACTGGGACTCGTGATATATTTTATAATAGCTAGAGGATTCTGAAGATTCCAAACACATGGAAATGACAGAGTTAGAGGAGAGGAGAGGGCGAATGAGCGACCTTGATGTGAGCACTGCAGATTGTACACACATTGAATTATGGCCCTGCACTCTGAAAATGTGGACAAAGCCTGTGTCAATTTAAAAGAATCATTCCTGGAAAGGTGACAAAAAATCCGTTTCAGTGAAGGAGGCAGAGGGTAAGGGACTGAGTGCAAGCTAGGACAGACAGACAGGCACACAACAGAGACCTGGTGGGTGCTATGGGGCTTCCTGCCTAGTCAGTCTGTCAGGAAGCCTCAGACTTCTCTAACATAGACAACCGAATCAACGTGCCCCCTCATAAGATCCTTCTCTTAAAAATCCTGGTGATGTAAGGCTGTTTGGGGACAACTAGGGTAAAATGCATCCTGGGATCCAAGATGATGAGCTACATGTTTGCCAATGTCTGCATTCCTGGGATCACCATGAGGGACAGGGGACTTTTAAAAATCAGATACTTTTACCATCCTTCACTGATCAGTCCCACTGAGAAGCCTCTGAGGCTAGGCTGGCCCCTGCAGCTCTGGCTCTGGTTCTGGTTCTGTCTCTGTCTGTCTGTCTGTCTGTCTGTCTGTCTGTCTCTCTCTCTCTCTCTCTCTCTCTCTCTCTCTGACACACACACACACACACACACACACACACACACACACACACACACACACACACAGTGCAGCCCCACCAATCCATACTATAATTTCATGTTTACTCATGTATGTCTCCCCAAAACAATGTGTTTCTTATTATTTTTTTTTTTGCCAGAGCTGAGGATCGAACCCAGGGCCTTGTGCTTGCTAGGCAAGCGCTCTACCACTGAGCTAAATCCCCAACCCCCAATATGTGTTTCTTAACTACACACATCTTTTCTTTATGAAGTCCCAGAATCAAGAAGAGTAGCCTGAAGGGATTCATGGACTAGAGGGCATGAGAGAGCTGAAGAGGGTGCTGTGAGGGAGGTGGGAGGGCAGCTGTGTCCATCTCACTTAGGAAGATTCATTCAGACCCCAGTCAACCAAAATCATTTATTGTGACTTATGAACAGTAGCTTCTAAGTCAACTTTGAAGGTGCAGTCTAGAACACATTCTCCAAGATTCTGGCTTCATTTCTATATGGCGCTGTCCACCTCCAGAGATCAGATTTGTGATGGGGCTGCAACCTTACCTCCTATAAGTCTTCCATTCTGCCCCTCGACAATGAACAGGAGGGACCTCCCCAGGCTTGCACTGGGAGAGGGGGACACACTGGTTCTACTGTTGAGTCTTTAGAACATATCCACACTTTGAAAGAATGTAATCTCAGACATGAGGAGTGATTAAAGTCTCTAGCTGGATTACGGATTTATGTGAGTCAGCATTTCTTAGGCAAATCTTCAGCAAACTGTCATTTCTCAGACCTAGCCCTCAACTGCTGAGTCAAGCTGTAGACTTATTCATAAAAGCACTCAGTTTCCTGTGACAATGTAGTTCTAAGTGGATGGAAATTATTTACACATACATACATACATACATACATACATACATACATACATACATCTATCCCTCTACCCAACCATCCATCCATCTATCCTTCTACTTATCCATCCATCCATCAGTTCAACATCTACCCACCCATCCATCAACCCCACGTATCAATCCCCCCATCTATCCACCCATCATCCATTGTCTGTCCATCCATTATCCATTCATCTACCCATCCATTATCCATCCATCCATCGCCCATCTATCCATCATCCATGTATCCACTGATCCACCTACCCACCCACCCATCCATCCATTCTTCCATTGATCCACCCATCTACTTATCTACCCATCCTTCCATCCATCATCCATCCACCCATCTACCCATTCATCCATCCATCCACCCATCATCCATTCATCCATCTATCCATGCATCATCCTTCCATCCATCTATTTATCCACCCACCTATCCATCCATATGCCCAATCATTCATCTGTCTCTATATCCATCCTTATATCTGGCTGGAATCATTTACTAAGTGCTTCCATGCTGCAGGCTATGGGTAGAAGGTGAATACGCAATTATTTCAAAGAACTGACCATCTAGAAGAGGAGGTAAATTCCCCAAGCTATAACTAGGGGAAGAGGCGAGAACCTGGTATGCATGAAAACAAAAATATATTGATTTAGCAAAAGAAGTTTGAAAGTCTTGCAGAATCTGGATGTGTTGGGTCAGGCTGCACCAAATCTTTGCTTAGGAAAACCAGACAAGCTGAATCTGGATTTAAAGAATCTCAGAAAGCCACTAAAGCAGCCAGGAATTGAAGATAAATTCTGAAAGAGAGAGTGATTACTGAGAGTAAACAGTGGTGTGTGGAGCTTTCCGTGAGAGTCAGTTGTTGATTTTGAAGAACTTGTGGGCTCATACTTTCCAGGTAGATACTGTGTGGATCTCTGTGAACTAGAACAAGGCTGTACTTTCTCAAGGAGTGCTAAGAGAAAACTGATACTGCACAGATTCCTGTAAATGACCTGTGTTGTGAGATGGTGTTCCTGTGAATATATGTTGCTACCATTGGTTAATAAAGAAGCTACTTTGACCAATGGCAAGACAGAAGACAGCCAGGTGGGAAATCCAAGAGAGATACAGGAAGAAGAAAGGCAGGGTGGGGGGGGGGGAGATGCTGCAGGACACCTCCTGGGAAGCAAGATGTAATGGAACTCAGGTAAAACAACGAGACATGTGGTGATACATAGATTGATAGAAATGGGTTAATTTAAGATGAGTGAGCTAGCTAGCCATAAGCCTGAGCAATTAATATAAGCCCCTGTGTGTTTATTTAAGACCGAGCAGCCGCAGGACACAGGAAAACTCTAGCTACAGACCTGGGTAATGTAAGGTCACTCATCATATGACAAATGGCACAGATACAATGTGGAGGATATGATTTCTCTAGAGTCTACATGTCTCTCTCTCTAAGTCCCCAACTTGTTTCCAGTGTGGAGACCAGCAAATCTTAATCCCTACTTCACACCACAGTTTCCAATGTACTGTATAATTAGAAAACAGAAGTCTACAGTGCCCTCGGAACATGAGGAAACAGGTTCATGGTTTCAAAGTTAGCAGGCCCTTCTTCAGCAGGACATGAAAATACTAAATGCAAAGGGGAAATTATCAGTCAGGTCGTGGTGCAGCATTAAATATAAAGGGGAGGTTATCAACTGGGCGACAGTGAGGTTGAAAGCCATTTACCAAAATAACAGTTGATTTGCTGCAAAAGGTCAGTCTCTGATGGAGATGGGATCCATTTCCCCTGCAGAGAACATGTATCTGGAATAGGCGAAGATTTGCTGCAGATCACTAACAGGATGAAACTGGAGCAGGGTGGGAGGGCGGGGGCAGTACAAGGAAAAGACTTCATCAGAGTCTCTGTGAAAGAAGGCCTGGGCTGAAGACAGAGGTGGAGATGCAGGAAACACAGATCCAAACTGGTATGGAACACTAGTCATTTCCACTAGAGTAGCTAATACTTTAAGATGGCAAAAGGAGGTTCCTGGGGCACAGGACACCAATGACTCTGTGTTACCACTTGGCAAGGACTGACTGGAACTGCAGTGTTCCTAGGAGCCCTGGTCTACACCCATCACAGAACCCATCACCTTGGGAGCTCTGGTCTACACCCATCACAGAACCCATCACCCTGGGAGCCCTGGTCTACACTCATCATCACAGAACCACATCACCGTGGGAGCCCTGGTCTACACTCATCATCAGAGAACCACATCACCCTGGGAGCCCTGGTCTACACTCATCATCACAGAACCACATCACTGTG
The DNA here is from genome assembly GCF_903995425.1 of Onychomys torridus. NCBI lineage: Eukaryota > Metazoa > Chordata > Mammalia > Rodentia > Cricetidae > Onychomys > Onychomys torridus. The sequence continues at coordinate 40,255,370 of NC_050464.1, read as the reverse complement.
GGAGCCCTGGTCTACACCCATCACAGAATCTATCACACTGAGAGCCCTGGTCTACACCCATCACAGAATCTATCACACTGAGATCCCTGGTCTACACCCATCACAGAACCCATCACCCTGGGAGTCCTGGTCTACACTCATCATCACAGAACCACATCACCCTGGGAGCCCTGGTCTACACCCATCACAGAATCTATCACACTGAGATCCCTGGTCTACACCCATCACAGAACCCATCACCCTGGGAGCCCTGGTCTACACTCATCATCACAGAACCACATCACTGTGGGAGCCCTGGTCTACACCCATCACAGAATCTATCACACTGAGATCCCTGGTCTACACCCATCACAGAACCCATCACCCTGGGAGCCCTGGTCTACACTCATCATCACAGAACCACATCACCCTGGGAGCCCTGGTCTACACTCATCATCACAGAACCACATCACCCTGGGAGCCCTGGTCTACACCCATCACAGAATCCATCACACTGAGATCCCTGGTCTACACCCATTACAGAACCCATCATCCTGGGAGCCCTGGTCTACACCCATCACAGAACTACATCACCCTGGGAGTCCTGGTCTACACCCATCACAGAACTACATCACCCTGGGAGTCCTGGTCCACACTCATCATCACAGAACCACATCACCCTGGGAGCCCTGATCTACACCCATCACAGAACCCATCACACTGAGAGTCCTGGTCTACACTCATCACAGAACCAAATTACCCTGCAGTGGAGGGTGATGTGCCCAGTAATTCACAGCAGCACTCCTCACAGCAGTGCTCAAACTAGGAAGAACCTAAATGTTCACAGATGTTCCAAAAACACCCTCTTTCCCAGGCTAGCTGGCAAAGGAGGAAGGGGCTAAAAAGAAGAGGGAGGAGGAGGGAGGAGAGGAGGAGAAGGAGGAGGAGGAGGAGGAGGAGGAGGAGGAGGAGGAGGAGGAGGAGGAGGAGAGACTGAATGAAGGTCACTCAAGTGCTGACTGAGGCTGAGGATGGAGCTGGAGGCCACCACAGCAAGAGAGGATTCCCACACTAGAGACAGGAGGAGAGGTTGTGTTAGGCCAAACAAAGGTAGGCTGTGATCAGCAAGGTCGTCCTGGCCTTTTAACGATGAACACACATAACATCGGTGGGGAAACTAGCCTCCATGACATTGTTGAAAGCACTCAGCTGACTACTGGACTGACTACGTCAAAATGAACTGATCCCATCTTAAGGAAAGCCATGTGACAGGAAGGTGGTGGTGATGACTCAGCTGGTCCTGAACCAGGAATAACAAAGTTACCACATACTCACAGTGGGGCATTGCCGGGCAAGCTCCCTCATGGTGGAAGGGGTGCCATCATGTGGGTCCTAAGATGTCTGGCAGTATTCCCCACCTCTGCATACTAGAGACAAGTAGCAACTGTCTTCCCCCATGGCCAACCTTGACCCCTGGGAGGAGGTACAGACCTTCCTGGGAATGTTACCATGTTACCTAACCCTAACTATAGCATCAAGATATGACAAGTTGTCACCACATACAACACTGTTGACCAACCTCACAGATTAAACAGACATGGAAGGGAGGGAGCCTATGCAGGAGCACACCCACCAGGGACTTCCATCCTCATCAGGTTCAAGGCCACGCCTGTCTGCTGTAGGCCTCAGAAGTCAGCCCCAGAGGTTATCTCTGCTGAGGGAGGAGACCAGGATGTCCATGAGCCAAGAAAGGTTTGAAGGACACCAGTGTTGCCTGATCCTGACTTAGGTGGCCACGATAGAGCTCTGCTCAGTTTCCGAATGTTTTGTCAAGTTGTACCTGCTTGTATATATATTTCAGGAATACATTTTTTTTTAAAACAAAAATTGAAGTCAATCACACTCTAGGAAGAGATTCTTATTTGTTCCATTTATTCCAATGTTTTTATATAAGTTGGAAGTTCATTTAGGTGAGCCTCAGATGTGTGTGTGTGTGTGTGTGTGTGTGTGTGTGTGTGTGTGTGTGTATGTGTATGCATGCATGTGCATGCATGCATGTGTGCTCTCATGTACACACACACACACACACACACACACACACACACACACAGGTTTGTTCATTCAGGACAGAGGTTGGTAGCTGGTGTCTTGTTCTATGACTCTCTTACCTTATTTTTTTTTTTAACCAGCTGCCACTGAGGCTGGAGCTATAGTCTCACTAGGGTGTTGGGCCAGTAAGCATCAGGGACCTGATCATCTCTGTCTCCCCAGAGATGGGCTTCCAGACCCACACAGCCAGCAGCTTACAGACCCACACAGCCACCGGCTTACAGACCCACACAGCCACCGGCTTACAGACCCACATAGCCACCGGCTTACAGACCCACACAGCCACTGGCTTTTTATGTGCAGTAAGTACTTTACCCACTCAGCTGTGTCCCCAGCCCTACATGTCCCATTTTCTAAAGTGTCATAGGCCTCACCAGCTAGGACCCAGGCCTCCAGACAGGACAGAGCCTTCCTCTGTGTGGGGTCCCTTCAGGAGGGGCATGGGTCCTATGGATGAGCCCTGAGTCCCCTGAAGGTTGCATTGGTCTCTTGTTGGCGCTCTGCCCACAGCCTGGGGCCAAAAGTTTACATGGACCACTCCCCTCCAGTCTCAGCACCTGCCCCACTGACTACCACCCAGTACTGATGAATCTGTGAAGAACCTCCATGGCCTAGAAAGACACGGAGCCCTCTTCACGAGAGGCCCAGTCGCTAAGGATGTTCAGAGTGTATCAAATCATCCTGTGCTCCCGTTCTAAGAAAACAGAGAGGGTAAACACCAAGCCGCAGGAATAGGATCAACAGAGAAAACGAAGCCTATGTTGAGAACAAGCTTTTCAAGCTAAGACCCATCCATTCACATATCTATAATTAATGAGCTAATTCCAAATGAGTGTTATCTAATCATGGGAGTAGCCCTCCTGACAGGTCCTTGGCTCTAGTCTGGGGCAGAGTAATTGCATTTCCTGGAGTAATACAACTTTACTTAACAAACAATACCCTGTAATTTAGACCTTTTTACTAATTCAAGGCAGACAAATAAAATAAAACCAAGTGGGGCAGGGCAGCGTGACAGTGCTGGTGTCTCATCAGATCATTTTCTTTAAATGAAAATGAGATTAAGCCAAGAGCATGGGCGGGGTGTTTATAGAAAGCAACCCCCCAGGGGAGGAGCAAAGTGGCAATCATCTTTTAGCCAGTCTACGGTGATCCATTCAGTAGATTCAGCAGTAATGAGAGAGGATTATGCAGCAATTAAGAGCTCCACCATTGTATGAGGTAGAATCCTTCATACAGTGACCTCCCCCAGCCCTCCATGCTGGGACACATCCACAGGAGTGAGCCCAGAGAGAACTCCCAATACCTCAGCGCTGATTATAAGCTGACCAACAGGTCACCAGCACTCACTATGGGATAATCAACAGGTCACCAGCACTGACTATGGCCTGACTGACAGGTCACCAGAACCCAGGGAAGAATGAGGTCTGTGAGTGGGAAGGCATTTGTGCTCAGGTCTGTGAGGTCACCAAATGGGACACAAACATTCCATGTCCCTGCTTCTTGTCTGTTCCTACAAACCTCCCCCCCTCCAGGAACAACTGTTTTCCTTTCTCAAGACCATTTTCTGGCTTCAGGCAAAGTAACCACTGTCCTTTGTGGGTATCCCTGCTCCCCCAGCATCCCCACAGTTCATGGGGACTTACCCAGCCTCCCCAGCATCAGGCGAGAACCCTTAAGCCTAAGGTGGGAGGTGGTGGCTTCTGTTAGGCTGTCGAGAGAGAGAGAGAGAGAGAGAGAGAGAGAGAGAGAGAGAGAGAGAGAGAGATTGATTCTCTCTTTAAAGTTGGCCTTAGAATGGTACAGCATGCACTTGGCTGATTTCAGGAGCCAGCAAAGCCTGGCAAAGCAGAGAGGCCAGCAGGGAACCAGGTCCTGTGACTACTGAGCTCAGGGATCCAGCCACACCTGAGGCTCAACCTCTCTCCTTGGATCTCCTAGACAGTACATTTCCCCTTTTTGTTTGAAGAAGCCGAGTTTCCTTTAACATTACTTATTTCCACCAGCAAGCCTGGCCCAGGACTCCACCCAGAGCTACAAGCCTTTCCTAAACCTTCACTTAGCTAGATGTCCCCAAACACACTAAGCCCACTGTAACTCAGAGCTCACTGACACCCCATTTCCCTACCAAGGGAGGTATTTTTAGGGTGCTGCTATGTGTCTAGCCCTGGCTTCCCTCTCCAGGAACCCCTGGCACAGGCTGGGATGAAGACCACAAGCTGGGGGCAGTTTCTGCTTGCTGAATGCCAGCATGGTGCCAGGCCTCGCATGGTCAAGCCATGGCTGTTCATACTTTCACTTTGGCATGCAGACAGTGTGTGAATCCCACCAGTGGTGAGGCTGAAGATGAGGAGCAGGACAGAGCTGATGGATTGGGCAGCGACTGACAGAGATGGAAGCTGAGATCAGTCTGGCTGGGTAGACACCCTGTGGATAAAGCATTTGCCTCCCAAGGGTGAAGATTCAAGTGTGGATCCCCAGGACCCATGTAAAACCAGAGGAGACAGTGTGTGTGTGTGTGTGTGTGTGTGTGTGTGTGTGTGTGTGTGTGTATGTGTGTGTGTGTGTGTGTGTGTGTGTGTGTGATCCCAACACTCCCATAGCAAGAGGGGAGGTGGAGACAGGATACTTCCTAGCAGCTGAAGGGCCAGCTAGCCTGGCACACATCTGGGCACAGTAAGAGACCTTTGTTTGCTGGGAGGTGGTGGCGCACGCCTTTAATCCCAGCACTTGAGAGGCAGAGGCGAGCGATCTTTGAGGGTTTGAGGCCAGCCTGGTCTACAGAGCGAGATCCAGGAAAGAAGCAAAACTACATAGAGAAACCTTGTCTCGAAAAACCACAAAAAAAAGAAAAGAAAAGAAAAGAAAAGAGAGAGAGAGACTTTAGTTTAAGTGAAAAGCAAGAACCAACCCTGGAGGTCAGCCTCTGACTCCCACATATGCACAACAGAACATGTGTGCCTACCCACACCGCACAAAAGAGAAATCAGAGAGAGCCTTCCCTCCATCCTTCTAAGTAAAATCCTTGCCAGCCTCAGTTTACCTTTCATCAGGCCCCCTGTCTGCTTTTTGCCCCAGTGTACACTAGGGGCTGAGCCCCAGGCCTTCAGCCCCACATCGTGTTCCATCTGTTACTGCTCAGCACTTACTCTGTGATAGGAGCCAGCAGGTCCAGCCTACCCTTGGATATCAACATCACCTTCTGAACTGACCGGGTGAGGGACCTGCAGATGTCTGCTCCCCCAGCACTTACCTGCTCCGTGGAGAGCTTTTAAGCTCTGATTATGGGCCTGACACCATGTTATATGGTGAGGCCCAGAGGACCGAAGACAAAGCTTGTAGCCTCTGAGGGTTCCGAGTCTAGTGACGGAGGCCAGCGCCATTCGGAGCTCATCTCTGGCAGAGGGAGTTTGTTGGAACTGGTTGAGGGAGATTTGTGAGCCACAGTGGAGGAGCAGCTGGCTCACCAGGAACTCAGAGGCGGCTTGCAAGGCAGGAGATATATGAGCTGGGTCACAGGGTGGAGAAGGAGCAGACAGTCAAGGAATACAGGCCGTGTGACCACACTAGAGCGAAGAGAGGAACAAAGCAGCGGGCACTAGAGAGGCCGCAAAGTCACCAGGCAGAGAAGGGGGCACTGACGTCACAGTCAGAGGCAAGGGTTCCCTGGAGGGCACCATCAGCTGGCTTACATGTTTGAACTCTACTCCACAGGGCATACAGAGGTCAAGGTTGATCATAAGCAAACCATAGGCATGTCTGTGGTTTAATAAAACTTTATCGACATAAACAAGATGAGGGCCAGATGTGGCCTGTGCCCATGGTGTAAGGAGCCATGGAAACCAGATTACCACTGTGGAGAGACCACACAGGCTGAAGTACAGAGGAGGGGACAGAGGACGGGGTGGGTTGCAAAGTCTTTGCCAGTCCTGGAGAAGAAGGATGATCACGACACAGGTGTTGGGGTTGCTGTGAGTGCGAGGGACCAGCTGGAACAGAGACAGGAGGCTGAGGTGGATCAAGGGTTACCACTGGAGGAGTGCCTTGATGACTGACAGAACCCCCAGTGGCATGGATGACACTGATGGGTGGGGAGAGATGACTGCCATCAGCACTTCTTAGGGGACAAGAGGTGGGAGACACACACTCCTGAGAGGCTGAAGAAGCTCAAAATCTGGGGTAACACAAGTGCCGCTGTGCTGGACCTGAACACTTCTGTAGCCGGGGAGTCAACAGTCACAAGAGAATGAATTGCTCTCCAGGCAAGGAGAGAGAAACAGCCAAGGGGCGACAGTACCTGGACACCCCAGCATTCGGGGAGGGGTAGAAAGGAAGAGAACCAGAAAGGTGTTTGAGGGGTCCCTCGGGGGAGAGATGTTGGCACAGGTGTGGACAGAGTTCTCCGGAGAGCTGGGTGTTTCTGACACTGAGGAATCATCAATAAAAAAGACAGAGTGAGGGATGCGGTGTCTCTTTGGAAGGTGCTGACACCGTAAGAAAGTTCGTGGTGGCACACATCTTCAACCCCAGCCCTGGGGAGACAGAAGCAGGCAGATCTCTGTGAGTTCGAGGCCAGCCTGGTCTATGTAAGTTTCAGTGAGGTGATGAGGGCAGGTTTGGAGATGAGGTAAACTGAGGCACATACATGGAGAGAGGGAGTGAGAGGGGTCATGCAGGCCTCCCTTTTGAGAAGCCTGGATGTGAACAGAAGGAAGGAATCAGTCGAGACTGTGAAGTGATGGGCAGGACAGGAAGGGGAGGACCCTAGAATGGGGAGGGAGGGAAGGAGAGGGTGCAGGAGAGAGCGGGATGCCGGAGAGAGCAGTGTTAACTGTCTCACAAGTGAGGGTGGTGTCTAAGTGTGACACCCATCTGAGCACCATGTGCAGGTGGGCTGAGGACTGTCAGTGTGCCAAGGTTGAGGCTCTGATGGTGTGGAGGGAGGAGTAAGAACAAAGGATTGCCCTCCTTGGGAATCCCAGAGGGCAGGAAGCAGGTGCTGAACACAGCAGGACTCGGGGGAAGGAGGTGAAGCCCCCATCCCCACCCCATCCCCACCAATCGTTCTGAGTGGCTTCTTGAACCAAGTCAACTGCTACCACCAAGGCATAAGCTCACCCTCTGGGGCCGTGGAGGTAATTTAGTGTCTGTCTCCAGAAGGCTCACATTTATCAGTGGCAGCTGCTTGGTTCCAGCTGGCCATAAGTCACAAAGCTTTGGGTGTATTTCTCTGGAGCTGACATCCTCTTGTAAATAACATGGGAATGCTCTCAGCTCCCGGTAGAAGTCTGCCCTCTCTCTCTTCTGTTTTTAGAGTGACCTTCTTTTTCAGCAAAACTGGAAGTGCCCAAGAAGCTCATTCATGGAGTCCTGCCAAGCACCAGGTAAGATGGGGCCAGGTGTGCAGGAACCCTCCCCCATCTAGGGTGGGACATGGTGCCAATTTTATGATAGACAGCTATTCAAGTTCAAAGCGCTAGTGCCCTTTGACCTGGGGGAATCAACACAGAAGGACACGGGTATGTCGACACATGACAAGTTTGTGACAAATGTCTAAAAAGCACCAAAAAGTGAAGTACGACAATCATAGTTAATAAAGCAACTTGTCACTTAAGAAGCTCCTTCTATGAGAAGGAAGGAAAGAGCCCCAGACACACTGCGGATGCAAAGTGGAAAGGCACCATAGAATGTGTGAGGAGCGCGCACGCGCATGCACACACACACACAGTGCTGTGCTTTCTAAGAGCTCACAAAAGTGCTATCTATGAGTGTGAGAGACGTTTGTAAGTATGCAGAGAAAGGCGTGGAAGGGTATACACCAAACCAAAGAGGGGCGAACCTTTTTGGAGATAACTAAGGTTAGGGAGTGGTCTGGGGTGTTCCTCTATTGGAATATTTTTTAAAATATTGAGTGATTTAGGAAGAACAATCATGCATACACCCATGGGTAAAATGATCCTAAGATGATCATTTTGTTGTATTCACAGTAATGGAGGGAAATTAACTCCTTGTCTTGTACAGATATGGCCTTACTCTTCTTTTTCTCTTCCAGTTTTTCAGACGAAATCTAGTACTGCCCTTACTATCATAATAATGATATTTATTGTTATTTGATTTTTTTCTAGTGGAGATTTTGTTTTAAAACTCTCAATTTAGACACTTTAAATCCAGTCACAAATATTTATCTGAAACTGGTTTGAATTCTAGTCCCTTGTAGGAAAGTAAGGGAGTTTTAAATTCTGTGCAATTACACACAAGCAAGAATTCTCCAGGAACCCATGTGAAGAAAGTCTCTGTAATTGTGATAAGAGAGGACAGAGAAATAGTCACCAGGACATTAGCATATTCATCTGTCAATTAGCATATTCACCAGGAGATTACCATATTCACCGGGTTATTAGCATGTTCATCAGTGATTAGCATGTTCACCAGGCGATTTCCATACTCATTGTTCATAGATTTTGAAAACTAGGGAGTGGTGGTTAGTCAAGACCAACTTGACAGGATCTAGAATTATCTGATACTGGTCTCTGTTCATGTCTGTGAGAAATATCTTAACTGATGTGGGAAGGATGAATCTCAACTGTGGGACCACTCACTCCTCAACTGAGATCCTGAACTGTAAATGAGGAAAGGGTCTGAGCCCTAAGATGCATTCATCCAGAGGTTGATTGGCCAAGTAGTGGGGCAGGAAGTATAGGCAGGGCGGCCAAACTAAGGATAATGGGAAGGTGAAGGGCAGAGTCAGAAGCAGAGGGAGCAGGAGATGCTTGCCATGCTAAATAAGGTACCGCCACATGGTAGAGGTTAAATAAGGAATATGAGTTAACTTAAAAAGAAAGAGCTAGTTAGCAACAAGCCTGAGCTATTGGCCAAGTATTTTGCAGTTAACATAAGCTTTTGGGACCATGCAATCGGGCTAGAAAAAACTCTGCTTCTGCTTACAATAAATTAAATCATCCTAGGGTTCTCTTCCAACAGTAGACGTGCAGAATCTTCAGTTGTAAATACATTTAAAGGAAGGGGTTTCAAGTCAGAACTGCTGAGATGAGAAACAGAAATGGCTACAAACGGATGTAGATGTGGAGTGAAAACGGTGTGGACATGGTGTGAAAACGGTGTGGATGTGGTGTGAAAATGGTGTGGACGTGGTGTGAAAATGGTGTGGACATGGTGTGAAAACGGTGTGGACGTGGTGTGAAAACGGTGTGGATGTGGTGTGAAAATGGTGTGGACATGGTGTGGAAACGGTGTGGACATGGTGTGGACGTGGTGACAAGGCTGTTAGTGGGAGCAGAAACAGGAGCAGCCATGATGGCAATCAGTCCAGAAGTTTCTCAAGAAACTGGAAACGGAACTTCCACGTCCCCAGCTCTACCGCTCCTAGACAGCACCCTAAAGACCCCGACTACAGAGATGCCTGCTCAGCCATGTTCACTGTGCCCTGTTCTCGGCAGCCGGGGAATGAGCAAGCCTCCATGTCCGTCAGGAGGAGTGGGTGAGGAAGACATGCTAATGAACAGGGCAATGTTACTCAGCTGTAAAGAAAAATGAAATCAAGAAATTCACAAATAATTGGATGGGACTGGAAAAATCCCCAAAGACAAACCTCACATGCTTCCGCCCCTGAGGGCCCTCTCTTTGAATCTTCTGTTTTGTTTGCTTCATCGGATACACATGGAAGCCGAGAAACCAGAAACAGGCTCCTGGGGGGGGGGCATCTTAAGAGAAGGGGTGTGTGAAATTTAAGTAAAATGAAAGGGCAGAGGGACAGTGAGGACAGAAAGGGTCGAGCAGAGAAGAGGGGAGTGGGGAAATGGGGGAGGGGCTTAACCAAAATGAAGGGTGCCTGAAAGGTTGTATGGAAACCTAGGACTTTCCGTCAAAGGAGATATTCAACCAGAGGGGACAACAGAACACAGCTGCCATGAAGAGAGGGACAGAAAACTCAGGGTTAAGGTTAAGCAGAGATAGGAGCATTGGAGAGAGAAGAGGTGGGGGGCCTAAGGAAGCCTTGGAAATCCACTAGTTAGTAAGTCAATGAAGAGAATATGACACACACCCCACACACATTAACACACACACCCCATACCACATATAACACACACACCACACATATAACACACCCCACACCACACACATATGACACACACACACACCCCACACACATATGACACACACCCCACACCACACACATATAACACACACACCTCACACCACATATAACACACACCCCACACACATATGACACACACACACCACACATATGACACACACACCACACCCCACACACATATAACACACACACCCCACACACATATAACACACACCCCACACCACATACATATGACACACACACACACATATAACACACACACCCCACACCACATACATATGACACACACACACATATAACACACACACCCCACACACATATAACACACACCCCACACCACATACATATGACACACACACACACATATAACACACACACCCCACACCACATACATATGACACACACACATATAACACACACCCCCCACACACATATAACACACACCCCACACCACATACATATGACACACACACATATAACACACACACCCCACACCACATACATATGACACACACACACATATAACACACACCCACCCACACACATATGACACACACACACCACACATATAACACACACACCACACATATAACACACACACACACACCACACACCACACACACCACACCACACACATATGACAGACACACACACACCCCACACACATATAACACACACACACCACACACATATGACACACACACACATACACACCCCACACACATATGACACACACACCCCACACACATATAACACACACCCCACCACACACATATGACACACACACACACATACACACCCCACACACATATAACACACACCCCACACCACACACACATATAACACACCACACCACAGTGCACACACACCACACACACATACACATACCACACACACTCACACACCCCACACACCCCACACACCACACCACACCACACACACATATAACACACACACACACCCTACACACATATAACACACACATACCCCACACACCACACACACACCACAGTGCACACACACCACACACACATACACATACCACACACACTCACACACCCCACACACCCCACACACACACCCCACACCACACACACATATAACACACACACAGTAAACAGAAGTTCCCTACATGGGTAGATAACACAACTTCTAGAAGACATGTGTGAAGTGAAAATTTCATAGCCAGGTGTGGGGCACCTCCTTTGGAGTCATTGGTCAGGGAGGGCTCAGAGGCACTCAAACTAGCATAAGTTATTAGCATTACCCTTGGTTGCCAATCATAACTACCTGGTAAGACCAGATTGTTGAGGACACCAGTCAGGTCAGCTGCGGCACATGGAGAAACCAGGAGACTCTCTCCTATGGCTGGCTTAGATTGTGCCAGAAGGTGCTGTGCAGGCCGGTGGGGTAGGAAAGACCTCGGCGACTTACCCATAGCTGGTCCTACGTGCTGCAGAACTAACCTGCTGGGAAGACTGCCTGTTGGCATGATGGTTACGGGGAAACCAACCTCTTTCTGACTGCATATGAGATCTGCTCCACAGGGGGGCACTCACATCTGGCACTGTAAGCTTGGTCAAAAACCCATGACTTGGGGGTCAGGGCGGGTCACAGGCCCTTAGGAGGAACCCTACTGGTGTTATATTCTAAAATGCTCACACGCCAAACTGCACTTTAAATATCTACATTTACACTCAGACATTTGCTGCTGGGATGCGCCTTTGGTTAGAGAAGCTTCATTCTGAGGTGGGTGATGGCTAACGCAGAGGCTCGGAACTGCTCAACAATGCATCCCTTACAAATAACACTGAGTGTTCAGCTGTGGGTGGGTCATCCATACCAACCTCCTGCCATCCAAGGCTCAGTCAGGTAAGTTCTTGGAAGAGGCAGACACGAAGAGCCTAAGAGTCAGCAGATGACAGGGGAGCTGACGTTTGGACATGGCTGTTGTACACCAGCTCACAGTGGCTCTGGTCACCTGCACAACATCAAAGCTGTTGAAGTTCCAACAAGGTGGAGGAGGGGACACATGGCTGTCAGGGGAGCTTTGCAGCAGATGGTTGCCGAGGGAGGGAGAGCACCTCTCCTTGGGGGATGTGGCCTAATGGAGGTTGGCCAGCCCCGGTGCATAACCAGGCATCCATGGTCACATGGGCAGAACCAACTGGATTCAGGGTCACCATAAAAATAAATAAATGCCGTGAAGACATGAAACTGGGAGGGAGATCAGGGGAGCCACTGAGTTGCAAGGAGGTAGTGTTGGATGTATATGACCAATATACACTATATAACATATGGAAGTTTCAAAGAATAAAATATTATGAAAATGATGCTTTTTAAAAAAAAATAAAGAAAAGCATTCCAGCATTTCAGGACTTCGCACCTCTGAGCCTGGCACTCAGCAAGTCCTACCTACCCTTCCCAGCTGTGTTACATACTAAGTAATAGTCCTTAGGCACTCTTAGTGTGAATGAATGATGCTAGAATTCTCTACCAGGTGAGCAATTTGAGCTGCCACAGTGAGGTGCACAGAGATAGGGGCCCTGGAGGGGTTCAAACCTAGGTTCAAAGCCGGGCCCTTCCTCTTATTTGCTGTGTGACATTGAGTGAATCATTGGCCCTCTCTGGTCACAGCAAGTAGTGAACCACTGCCAGTGCACTGTGGTCAGTTATTCATTTGCTCAGCAAGTATTTCTGGAGCACAGCTTCTGAACCAGCCCTGGGGACACAGACATGAAGAATATAGGCAAGGGGTCTCTTATTACAAAGGAACCAGTACACATTGTTCCACAAGTACTCCCACTCTGGATACAGCTGACTTGACCCAGGTCTAGTGAGGAACAGAGCAGGGAGCTCAGGAGGTACTGGAGGACATTGCCTGGGGCTGCTGAATGAGGGTCAGACCCGCTCACCCTCTCTGGTCCCCTGATCATTTTCTATAATGGGTAAGCAGAGCCACCCACCTCCTGGAATTCCCCAGAGCACCAGGTAGATGTTTGTGTTCCTAACACAGCACCTGATAGAGCTCTTTCTAGATGTCAGTTCCAGAATCCAGCTTGTTCAGCCTTCATCTCCTGATACCTGACAACCTCCCTGACATCTTCATGAGGACATAGGAACAGAGAAGCCCAGCTCACACAGCCAAACACAATAAAGGATTGGAATTATGAGCTCTGTACAGACTGTGCATTGATCCCACACCCTGATGCCCCCCCCATTCTCTATTATGCAAACAGGTGCCAAACACCTCAGGGCACAGTGATAGGTGGATCCTCAGACACCCCAATCTAACTTAGTTATACAATTTGGACATCACATGAATGGTCACCCACTTTTTGACTTCTCCACCATGGACAGTGGATGCAATGGAAGAGAAGACATGTCCTCATCTACATAGTGGACCAGACTTTTTTCTCCACACTGATGGTTGTGTTATCAGATAACCTGGTTCTTGTGAGTGGCCCAGGTGCCCCTATTCTTAGAGCCTCAACTTTGTTTTTTGAATCAGATATTTGAGCCTGAGATTTTCTTCAGAAAACTGCCACTGGCTGAGCATGTGCCAGAGGTCTTCAAGGCTCCACCTGGTCATCTTCCTGCTGAGACACCCCACATCCTGGCACATGCCGTCAGAGCAGAACAGGCTTGTCTGAGTCTGTTCCACATGGTGGTGGCTTCCCTATCTGTCACTCTAGTCCCTCTGTCACCATAGCAGCAGTGAGAGGTTCATCTTAATTACATATCTGCTGGACTCACTATTTCTGACACACAGACATTAGGTCCAGATTACATCAGGGTCGCCCTTGCAGGGAAAATATGTGAGCACAGAGAAATGGAGCTGAAATCCAGAGTGCAAAGGACAGCGGTCATGCTTCTGGTGAAGTACTGTGAAAGCCATTGGGGAATCTAAGGAGTATGCCATTATAACACCTTAGTGTTATCATGCCATGCTGATCGTTGTTATATCTCACAGGCATTGTAGCTGGATAGGACTGTTGGTGGCTTTCCTCATTTGGAAGCTTGTGTGGCACCTTCTGTACCATGAAATCTAGTCCTCAGGAAGGAGGCATCCAGGTCAGCTCCAACTCAGGTCCTCTGTGTTCTGTCCAAAGTGCATGGTGTCCAGCCACCAGGGACTTATCTTCCACCTCTGGGAGGCAGCCAAGGGCAACAGCAATAGTCTATAAGGCTTTGGGAATCCCTTGGCTAATCCTGACCGACAACTCAATAGGGGGCTTCTTATGCAGGGTGTTGGGGTTTGTACTAGATGGTCTTTGGCTCTTGAAGAACATTGTTACCTCAGATGAAAAATTTTGTATTTAAACTCTATATGTTTCGTTAGTCATTTACTTATGTGCACTATAGGTGTTTTTAGTTAGTTAATAGTATGATTCCTAATGACTTTTCCAAACATCCCTACTGTTATTTTATCTTCCTCCCTCCTTCTTCTGTACGGATCTCCCCCATCCCCTCATTAGAGTCCCCCCCTTGTCTCATTTCCTCTATCAGATCACTTGTATTCTGCCAGCCTCCCACCCACCCCCACAACGGACCCATTTTACTTTCCTGGCTGCTGCTGCAACTCCAGGATCTTTATTGACATCTGAAGATCTAGAACTGGGGCCTCTGAAGAAATAGAACACGAGACATTTGTCTTTCTGGTCTGGTTACCTCACTTAACGTGATATTTTCTGTCCAAAAAGTACGTTTTTGTTTACATTCCACAATGTATATCTGTACCACGTTTTCATTCCTTACTGTCGGCTGAAGGACATTTATGTTGTGTCCATTTCCTGGCTGTTGTGAGTAGGAGCAGCCAAGAGCGTAGCTATGGCTGAGCAAAGATCTGTGGAGTAGGATGCAAAGTCCTTTGGGCATATGCCAAGATGTGGTGTAGCTGGGTCATATAGTAGATTTATTTTAAGTTTTTTGAGGGTTCTCCATGCTGATTTCCATAATGGCTTCACCAGCTTGCAACCCCATCAACAGTTTGGTGATAGCTCAAAACAGGACACCCACAAATCCAGGAGAGTGCCAGTAGCAGATTCCG